>NC_042998.1:92744771-92757271 GCF_006345805.1 Octopus sinensis
AAAGTGTAACTGCTAGAGTAAGAATAGCTTGGGCAAAGTTCAGAGAGCTCTTACCTCTACTGGTGACAAAAGGCCTCTCGCACAGAGTGAAAGGCAGACTGTATGATGCGTGTGTACGAACAGCCATGCTACATGGCAGTGAAACATGGGCCGTGACTGCTGAGGATATGCGTAAGCTCGCTAGAAATGAAGCCAGTATGCTCCGATGGATGTGTAATGCCGGTACTCACACTCGGCAGAGTGTAAGTACCTTGAGAGAAAAGCTGGACCTAAGAAGCATCAGTTGTGGTGTGCAAGAGAGACGTTTGCGCTGGTATGGTCATGTGGCGAGAATGGATGAAGATAGTTGTGTGAAAAAGTGCCACACCCTAGCGGTTGAGGGAACCTGTGGAAGAGGCAGACCCAGGAAAACCTGGGACGAGGTGGTGAAGCACGACCTTCGAACTTTAGGTCTCACTGAGGAAATGACTAGAGACCGAGACCTCTGGAAGTGTGCTGTGCGCAAGAAGACCCGGCAGGACAAGTGAGTCCATAACCCGTGGCCTTCTACATGGGATGGAGCCAGCCTACGTATGCATACCTTCCCTTCTTGGGACACAAAACTCTACTTGTGAAGACGTGATGAGGCAAGTGAGGATCAGAATCGAAATCGATCAATGGAAATCCATCAATGGAAATTGCAGATGTGTTACCAGTGCCGGTGGCATGTAAGAGAACTTTCCGTTTCGCGACCGTTGCCAGCACCGCCCCTTTCGTGTCTGTTGCCAGCCTCGCCTGGCCCTCGTGCCGGTGGCACATAAAAAGCACCATCCGTTCGTGGCCGTTTGCCAGCTCTGTCTGGCACCAGTGCGGGTGGCACGTAAAAAGCACCCACTACACTCACGGAGTGGTTGGCGTTAGGAAGGGCATCCAGCCGTAGAAACACTGCCAGATTTGACTGGGCCTGATGAAGCCTTCTGGCTTCACAGACCCCAGTAGAACCGTCCAACCCATGCTAGCATGGAAAACGGACGCTAAACGATGATGATGATGATGATGATGTAGATATTAGTTTTTCTCTATATTTTTTCTAATATTTCACTTTAAAACTTCATTTTTTAAACTTTCTATGTGAAGTAAACCAATAATTTTCTTATTATTTAATCTCCATCACACCAGAAAATAAAAAAAGATTCAGAATCACTGTCTTATCTTATATATCATAAAGCAATCAGTTAATTCTCAGTCACTATGAAAAAATTCTTAAAACTTAAGCTCTTTAAATGTGTTTCTGAACTTGGCCATGATAAATAGGAATGTCTTTGTCAAGGTGACATTTCCTTAACACACTGAATGGTTATAATATTTTAATGTACTCCTATACTAAATGGGTTATTTATTTGATATAAATAAAACTACAGAGATAGAGATCCTGAATTATAAAACTTAGTGTAATACTAACTAAAAATCCATTCACAACATGGAACCAAACCCAATCATTGTATTGTTAAGGAAGAATTTAATAGCCAACTGATTTGAGAATTAGGCCTTAGATTGTATATTCTCCTATAAAGGTCTTTTCAGAATCAGCTAAATTTGTAAAACTTCCAACATCAATAATTATATTGATAATAATATCATGGGCAAAATGGATGTAAAGTACAAATAAAATAGCCATAATCGGATGAACTAAATGTGTTGTAAGTTCTGAAAGTATTTCACACAAGGAGCGTTTTATTACATTTGGTTCAGAAAATATATTTACTTTCTGGAAATATATAATTTACTATTGCAATTACATTGACTGGTTTTGCAGTGGACATAAATATTTAATTATTATAATGCAGATGGAACATAAGTTTCAGGTATGTCTTAGTCTAGATTCTGTTTCTAAGTGTAGCAATTTCACTCTACTTATATCACTCATCTCTTCAGGGAAAACATTAATGACATAACTGCTGTGAAATGTGAAATTTGTCATATGTGCATGTCTGTAAAGTTTTAAATATAATATTAGCCATAGGCATATGTATATGTGGTAAGAGGAGAGGAAGAAGCATGTACTAACTTGATAGTCAAATAAGAATTGCTTACAGGAATGACAGCAGACTTGAATCATAGAATAAAATATTTGGAAATATTTTTTTCTATGTAGTAATTTATTCAGCAAGTTGTTAGACATTTCAATGGATTCATATGAAGGAGTTTATTATAATTATTATTCAGTAGTCTTAGTTTTATCATATGCTTTCTCTGCACTGTCAAGTGCAGATTTGTGTGCCTTGGGTATGTGCTGTGGCTTGTTTTGATGTTGTTATTTTCACTGTATTAAAAGTGCTTTACATAGGATGTGTGTGATGCCTAGTAGTGCTACTTTCTGTATGTTATTTATTCATAAGTCATGGTGTTTTGGTTATGTATGTCTGAATGTTTTTTTAATCATACCTAATGCACCTGTTATTATAGGGATTGTTTCTGTATTTAGGCTATCATCATCATCATCATCATCATCATTGCTGTCATTGTTATTAACATTAGTGTTATTATTGAGGAAGTGAGCTGGTAGAGTTGTTATCCTGCCAGACAAAATGCTTAGCAACAATTTTTCTGGCTCTTTACACTCTGTGTTCAAATGCCAGTGGGGTAAAGTTTGTTTCTCATCCTTTTGGGATCGATAAAAAAAGCACTAGTTTATCTTTGGGGTTGATGTAATCAACTTGCCCCTTCCCTCCAAATTTTAGGCCCTGTGCCTACAGTAGAAAATATTATCATTATCATCATCATCATCATCATCATTGTCTTTGCACAGTTTTTAACACTGGAGATGTACTACAGTGTCAGCTGTTCACTACCAGTGAACTAAAGTAACACCTCTTATTTTTTGAGCACCTTCCGGACTATTTGAGTGGTTCCAAGCAGTGCTGTTTTCTGCAAGTGCTCCACCCTTATTGCAGCCCCTATTTGCTCCACATATTTCTCGAGATTTTTACTCAGTTCCCAGGGCTCCGACAATTACTGGTACTACTGCTACCTTTTTCATTGACCACAACTGCTTAACTTCCCAAGCTAACCTGTTATATCTCTCAACTTTTTATTATTATTATCATTATTATTATCATTATTATTATTATTATTATTATTATTATTATTATTATTATTATTATTATTATTGTTACTATTACTATTATTATTATTATTACTTTTTTTTTTTCTTCTTTCAAATTTTCTTCCATTTCTTGCCGAGTGTCTTCCCGACTCCTAGGGCAAAGAAACTCATAGTGTATATTGGTAGGCCATTAAACCAAACTCAGTAGTTCGTTCATTTTTTTTTTTTTTTTTTTTTTTTAAAGTTAAATTAAAATACATGAGCAGCAACAGTTCTCACATCGACAATGCTCTTCTCAATACGTGTGATGTACCAGTTAAGACAATCTTTTGCACTTCTTGCAGGGATGGTAAGCCAGGGATCATTCTCATATAATTTTCGGTTCCCTTCTTGATCATTCCTAGTGCTCCTACAATCACTGGTATTGTAACCGCCTTGAGATGCCACATTTTCTCAATTTCAATGAGTAGGTCTTTATATTTTCTGAGCTTGTCAAACTCTTTCGCTGAGATATTATGATCACAGGGGATGCTCATGTCGATCAATAAGCAAACTTTATTGTTTTGGTCTTTCACAACAATATCTGGTTTATTGGCCTTGATGGTTCGGTCTGTATGTACTGGAAAGTCCCACAGAATGGTTACATTTTCTCCTTCAGTTACAGCCTCAGGGTGGTGATTATACCACTTGTCGGCAGTTTTGATATTGTAATGCCGACTTATTAGCCAGTGGAGATATTGGCCAACTCTGTCATGTCTTAATTTATACTCCACTGGTGCTAAGACTTTACATTCAGAGATTAGGTGGTCCACTGTTTCAATCATGTCGTTGCAGAATCGGCATTTTGGGTCTGCTCCATTTTTCATCACATTGGCCTGGTAGTTCCGGGTTAATAGGCTTTGGTCTTGAGCAGCCAGGATGAAACCTTCGCTCTCTGCTTTTAGCCCTGAGCTCCGCAGCCACTGATGGGTTTGCTTCTGGTCAACATCAGCTTGTTTGCTGCGGGTCACATATTTGCCGTGCAGAGGTTTCTCCTCCCACCTATCAGCCAATTGCTCGTGCGCTTTTTTCATTGCCATCATTTTCACCTTCTTTGCAACAATAACTGCCGTACTTCCCTCGGGTTGTTCAGTTTGGGTATCCTGCACGAGATCAATAGCAAATTTTTTGCTTTCCTTGCTGATAGAATGAAGCTTCTTTCGTCTCGTGATTTTCCACGAGCTTTAGCATCCAGTCATTCGATATTTCGAGATATTTGGCCAGTCCAATTGTGGTTGTTTTGTAAGCTAGTTCAAATTGGATCAGGCCTCGACCTCCTTGGGCTCTGGGAAGGTAAAGGCGATCTACGTCTGCCTTTGGGTGGTGCATCCTATTACAACTCAGTAGCTTGCGAATTTTTCTATCTATATTCTTTACTTCACTCATATTCCAGTTCAACACATTGTAGCTATAAGTAACAACTGGAACTGCTAAGGAATTTATAGCTAACACCTTGTTACGTGCATTTAGTTCAGATTTCAGGACTGCACGAACTCTCCTATAACATTCCTTCCTGATTTTCTCTTTCATGCTTGCATGCTGAATACCAGAGCCTTCATTTATCCCTAAATATTTGTATGTCTGTTCTTGCTCAAGCTCTCTTATGACTGTGTCAACATCTAACACGACTGAATTTGTGGTCTTCACTTTCCCTTTCTGGAAAGTGGCCTTGGCACACTTCTCAAGTCCAAACTCCATCCCGATGTCATCGCTGAATGCTTTCACGGTGCGCAATAGGCCTTCAAGTTCATTATTGTCTTTACCATAAAGTTTTAAGTCATCCATATAAAATAGATGGCTTATTTTTTTATTGGCAATTTTATACCCATACCCTGTTCTGTTTAATTCACTTGTAAGGGGTATTAGGGCTATGCAGAATATTAAAGGTGAAAGTGAGTCACCTTGAAAAATTCCACAGTTGATGTTTATATTTTCTGAGGCAAGTACTCCATTAGAGTGGTATAATTGGAGATTCGTATTCCACAACGACATATTGTGCTTCAGGAAGTTTGAAATCACAGGGGAAATTTTAAAGATGTCCAGCGATCTCAAGATACATGGATGCGGTATACTGTCGAAGGCCTTTTTATAGTCAATCCATGCGGTGCTGAGATTTCTGCGCTTGTTGTGACAGTTCTCAAGGATCATACGATTGATTAGCAGTTGATCTTTGCATCCGTAAGAGCCTCGGCGGCACCCTTTTTGTTCAATGGGGAAAATATCGTTCTTCTCCATGAATGCATATGTTTTCTCCGCCAGGATAGATGTTAGGATTTTATACGTGGTGGAAAGACAGGTTATAGGCCGATAGTTTTTTGGAAGGTTGGTTTCGTTATTCTTTGGGAGTAGGTAAGTAATGCCACTTGCTAACCATTCAGGTGTTTTCTTTGGGTCTCTCAAAATTCCATTGAGCAGCTGAACTAGCTTACCGTGTGCGCACGGGAGCGATGCGAGCCAGAAATTCGGCACCCTATCTTTACCGGGGGATTTCCAATTATGGGCCTTCGTGAGTGCCTTTCTTAGGTCTGCTATTGTGATGTCTTCCCATGCTTGTTGTTGTAAATTTTGGTAGGATCCTTCAGTTTGTATAATCCAGTCTGCATTTATGTTGTACGTCTTCTTGTCACTCCAAATCCTTTCCCAAAAGTTTTGAACTTCTTCCATGGGAGGGGGGTCTTTAACGGTTACTTTCTCCTTCCCTATTTCTCTGTAGAATTTTTTGGCATTGGATGCGAACAGCTTATTTTGCTTGTAAAACTTGTTTCTCTTCTCAAATCTTCGTATTCTTTGGGCTTTTGCTTGGACTTTTTGTTTCAGCGTTTCTTTTATTGATATCAGTTCTTCTCTTGGTGAGGATCCAAATTTTCTCTTCATCTTTCTTCCTGTTCTGGATCTTACATCATTTCCACATATTAGTTCATTTAATATTGATATTTCCCCTCTCATAAATTCAATCTCTTTTTCAATTTTACTTCTCCAGGTTTGATTTCTTCCCAGGTTTTGTTTTCTTTGTTTTTTCGGGGGCATACAGCTGGTTTCAATTGCCCTAGCAGAAGCGTAAATAATTTCATTTAACTCAGTAAAATCAGGTTTTAATTCTCGTATTATTTCATTTGTTACATAGTTGCCAATTTGTATTTGTTTTTTATTTTGGTTTGTATTTGAGAGTTTATGAAGCGGTTCTCTATCATTCATACTTGTATGTCTTACAACTTCAAGTGTATTCAGGATTTTCTGCCTCATTTCTGCCATAGACTCTCTGTGTTCTTCAGCAAATGCGAGATCTTCAGTTACTGTTGTTTTTTCGTTTTCCTGGCTATCTTTAACAGGTACAATAGAATTTCTTGTATCTTCAGGCCTTTGCGTACTTTGGTCAGATGGCAGTCTTTCAATTAAGCCTCGTGGCGGGCTATACTGTTCATCTGATTCTTCATTTCCTTTGTGTCTTATATTTATGTCATTTTCCGTTGCGTGCTGATCGCACTTATTTCACTGTCTGTGAGTCTGTTATTTCTAAAGATATCCCTCCTCACATTTGCTAATTTGTTCTCGTCCAAATAGGGCCTACTGTCTTGATTCCGTGTTCTCCATATACTGTAAGAGTTTGTGGTGTGTCTCTCTTGAGATGGCCTACCTAATGCGTAGTAATAAGCGTATATTACTTCTTTATACTCTTCTCGGGTCCATTTGTTCCGCTTACATTTTTCTTTCTGTGGTGGTTGTGGTGGTGAACTTGGAGGGCTCGAGTTGGGGGATTTCCCGTTCAAGTGACCATCCATGTCCGTATTCGGAGAAGAGTTTGTGCCAGTTGATGACTTTTCAATCCCAGGCTGGCTCTTCCCTGGGGGACGCGCTTCCAGATTAACCATAGGACAAGCGATTTGGTATACTGATTTAGTTTTCCTTTTAGTTTCCAAAAACATTTTGGTGCTACGATAATGTTATCATTTTTTAGCTTTGATTGGCTCGTGGGGAGACGGCCATCATTGCCGTTACAATTATAATCGTACCATTATAGCAGCCGTAGTCGGCTTATTATTGTTATTATCTTCACCATTACCATCACTATCATCATCATCACCACCATTACCATCATCATCATCATCATCACCATCACCATCACCACCATCATCATCAATGATATTGTTTTATGTGTAGTCACAGCAGTATCTTATTATTGTTATTTTTGTTTTTTTTTATCATTATCACCATCACAGTAGTGTCTGTCTGTCTCGTTGGCTGGCTTGGTGGTTGGCTGGCTGACTGTCTTCAATGCCAGAGTTCTTGCCTGTCAAATAATACTTTCATATTTGGTTAACAATAGAGCCGAGGTGAGGTTTGTGTGTGTGTAGATAGATAGATAGAATATCAGCACTATTACTATCTTTTTTTTTTTTTTTTTTTTTGGGTGGGGTCAAAAAAAGTTCAGATGTTTACTACTATTAGCCTTAAGAAAAATTAAGGAAGGGGTGTCCTGTATTGTTTGTGAATAGAGAAGTTGTGTTCGACCAGAGAGAATCTTAGCATCATCATTTTTTTTCCATGTGCGTTTGTGTTATTGCAATAAAAAGTGTTTGTATATTTCGTGCAAGGTAATATTGTGGAGGTTGAAGTTGACCCCTCTAGAGATGTTTGTATGTCCAGTTAGAAGAACAGGGGTGTTTTTGCAATAAAAAGTATATGTTTACATTTATATTTGAATATTCTGGGAGGAAGCAAAGAAAAGTCAGATATTCATAGAAAGTTTTAGGGTTTTGCAAGTCTACAAAAAGAAAAAAAGAAAAGCGTGATGTTTTTAGAGAGAAGAAAAAAAAAGAAAGAAAGAAAAAAGGGTGCTTACAGAGGCAGTTGTGGGTATTAAAGTTTTTAAAGCCGATCGGATGTATGTTTGAAAGCTGTAGATACGTAAATTTGTAAATTTCTTAACCCACTTTGAAGAGAATTTCAAATACTCACGAGGTATTGTAGATGTTCCAGTCTTTGAGAGTTATTTTTCCCCGTTGCTAAACTGGCCCATATTAGTGTTTCTATGGCTTTCGGCCACCGAACTGTCAGAGCAGTGAGGAACACGTCCAGCCGCTGTCAAGGCTGGTGCTTATTATTATTATTATTATTATTATTATTATTATTATTATTATCATTATCACTATTAAGATGGTTAGCTTTGCAGAATCATTAGCATACCGGTCAAAGTGCTTAGCAGCATTTCATCCATCCTTATGTTCTGAGTTCAAATTCTGCCACGGTCAACTTTGCCTTTCATCATTTTGGGATCGATAAAATAAGTACCACTTGAGTACTGAGGTTGATGTAATTGACATATCCCCTCCCTGAATTTGCTGGCCTTATGCCAAAATTTGAAATGATTATTATCATTATTGTTATTGAATGAGAGAGTAGTGCATGCCATCAAAATGAAACTAGGGTAAAATATATGAAATTCAGTATACCCATCATGACTATCCATCTAATAAGGGTACATCAGGCATATGCATCACAACTATATGTGTGCAACATAGTGATCTCATATCAAGATAAACAATGCATGACCTTGCAGGTGGAGCCCAGTTAGAATTTTCTTCAAGTTGAGTAGCCCATCCTGCTCAAATGGTCCTTGAATAAGGGTTGTTTAAGGATGATGAACAAAATACCCATGTTTCCAAAAGAGAATTATCCAAGCCCCAAAGAATTCCTCTCAACACATGGCTATGATGCTCCCCCATTGCTTCTGCTCCTGATCAGAGATGCACATATCATCAGCTACTAAAGGACATGCTCAACTGACAAGCAAATCTGTAGTATTGAGCAGAATATTTGATGTAGCCCATATTTTATACTAAGACAAAACAATGTGCATGATAGCACTTCCAATAAGTTAAGATCAATAGCCATGAGAACCACTGCCTGTTACTGCATCAGGGTATTTATCATCATCATCATCATTATTGTTATTATTATTAATAATATCATTTTGATGATATTTAAGGATTGATGTTACTCCTCCAGAAAGTAAAGAAACAATAATGATTATTTTGAACTTGTGGAAGACACACGAAGTGTTAAAATATTGTTTATTTGATAACAGCCGCACTCTTCTTATTGTTATTATTATTATTATTATTATTATTATAATAATAATAATAATAATAATAATAATAATAATAATAATAATAATAATAATAATAATAATAATAATAATATTATGGTGAGCTGTCAGAATCTTTACCAAACTGTTTAGTGGCATTTTGTCTGGCTTTTTGTTCTGAGTTCAGAAGCTGCTGAGGTTGACTTTGCTTTTCCTCTTTACAGGGTCGATGAAATAAGTACCAGTTGAGCACTGGGGTTGATGTAATTAACTTCCCCAGCCACTCAAAATTCCTGACCTCGTGCCAAGATCAGAAAAATACATCATTATTATTACAATTACTATTGTTACTATTACAACTATCACTGTTGTTACTGCTGATAAACAGGGATAGAAAAATCCTTTTTAATACAAGCAATAAAAGATGAGAAGTTGTAGTGTTGCTATGGGAATAATTTCTGCTTGATTTCTACATTGTCAGTGAAGGACATATCTTGCATACAAATGTGATGTAATAGTCACAAGGATATATAAACGATCTGAAGCAAACTCTTTCAGCTAACTGCAAGCACAAAATAATAGACACAGTTTTACAGTCAAAATTATCTTATATCATTGCATCTAATTTGTAAGCTCAGGTAAAGTGGTCACTTTGCTAATACACATTTCAGGATTTTTTTAAGCAATGTCACAATGACAGAGAAAAATAGGAATTTCTTATTAATAAACAGTTATGAATATACATAATTTAATGCTTTTACTGCATTCATTAATGAACAGTCTCTCTAAAGTAAATGCCCAAAATATTGGTTTTGCCCATCACATATTGGCAACAGATAAACCTCAAGCATCAGAATCTTTCACAAAATTTATTTACACTTTGTAACATATAAGCTGAGACTGTTGTTTTAAAGCAGTAGTTACCAATGAATATTGTGAAGAAAGTAGACAGGTTGCCTTCATTAAAGGTTAACAAGAGAATGTTTATATATCAAAGCTTACTTGAAAATACTAAACTCAAGTTAGATGATGCAATATAACAATTGCTAGCATTAGAACAGCCTCAGATGATTGCCATTTGCCATTATTTGCAATCAACAACATTTTCTGTTAATTTGATATTAGACCTTTACAATATGATCCACATAATTTTCGACCTTCACAATAGGATCCACATAATTTTCATGATTCTCTCCATCGTGCTGTGATTAGGAAGGATTATAAATACATTTTTTTTTACTGTGAGGAAATTCATAAATGGCAGAATTGTTTTGGAAAAGAATCTTTTTGTTATTCACGTGGGAAAAGAGTCATTATTCAAAGGTGTGCTAAACTGATAAAATAAAAGTAATTATAACAATGATACTAAGTCTCTGAGTGCCATTTTTACAACATTTGCGGTTTGTTTCAGATTCTACTGCTAAGTCAAGTATTACAACCACAATAAATAATAATGATTATTATAAATCAATTCAGGAAATACAAAGTACAGAAAATCTTACTTGTACCTCATTTGTCATTAATATAAATTTGATTAAATCTACATCCCCTATAATTGCTATGGTTCCTTCAACATAAGAAAATAACAAGAGATACTACCATTAGTAGTTACTCTTCACTATTATAATTATAACAGCATCAAAGTTTCAACAAAAGATAAGCTTTGTGTACTTTTACAGCTGAGACAAAGTTTTGCCTTTCTTCCCAATAATATGGGGATTATATTTAATAGCATTTTACTTACATTCTCAATTTGTATCTAATTACTATGCTTATAAACTCTCCTTAAATTGTTAAGTGCTTTCATAAAAATCGTAAAGCAAGATTATTCCTAGTTAATTTTATTCTGAAAAAAAAAAAGATAAAAATTTTAATAATTCATGAGGTGCACACAAAACACAAGGATTCAAATGATAATGTTATCTATTCATTCTCAGTACAATCTAGATGATTCAAACAAGAATATGGTGATCTGTATTATTTTTGTGCCATTGTCTAGAGCAGTGGTTCTCAACCAGGGTCCACATGATCTTTGGGGATTCACATAAAATTTTGTCATTAAAATTTATGTGCAATAAATTGTTTGTACTTCTACAAGACACAAGATGTTAAAAAAAAATTTTTACTCAATTTCTTATAATATTTAATAATAAAAATATAATAGGATTTTTTAAAACATCAATTGGTTATGAAGGGCCACCCAAATAAAATATGAATTAAAGGGGCCCATAAATAAAAAATGGTTGAGAAGGATTGGTTTAACCCATTCATTACCAAGCTGGCTGAAACTGGCTCTGGCTCTCTAGTACAAATGTCTTGTTTTCATAAGTTTTGAATTAAAATCTTCCACAATTTATGTTAATGATAACTAAGTTATTTTAGTAAATTCTTTGTTATATTTAAAATAATTGGAAGAAACACAGAGCATCCCAACAGAAATATGGTAACAAAAGGGTTAAAGCAATGGCAAAAGGAGCATGAATTGATACTTTACTGATAAGCATTTTATTCTTTGAAAACGAGTCCTTTATTGAAAACTGGTATGATAAAGACTAATGTCTCCCCAAAGAGTATTCAGGTTTTAATTGTGAAAAAAACTAACAATGATGATTGATTATTTCAAAAACAGTTAACCAATATACATCTTCTGATGCATAACCTTTGCCTTTAATATCAATTTCAATAAATGGCAGAGGACCATCATGGTTTCCTTCTCTCTGGTTCTGAACGTTCTCAGAATCCATCCAACTTGTTGTCTACAATTTGTTGCCATCCTGGTAATGTGCACTTGGAAAGAGGTATCATCACTCATGTTTAACCCAAGTCCCTCACTGATTTAGGCTCTGAGACTGAAATCCCTGTGGACCAGTGTACCCTGTAAGTTTTATATTCAGTTTTGGATGCTGGCAGCAGAGGGCTTGGAGTTTTTCAGCATTAAACTGCATGCTATTATCCTCAGCCCATCTGTAAATTGAGTTCAACTCCTGCTGCAGGTGTGCAACATAACTGGGGGTCTGTATTTTCTGTGAGACTTCCATAGTATCTGCATAGCTAGCAAGGGTGGCTATCCAGGCAGTTGAGGGCATATCTGAGAGGGCCACTATGAAAAGCAGTTGTCCCAAGACAGTGCTCTGTAGAATACTACTCACTATTTGTGTTTTCATTGAGGTGGTTCCATTGGCCACCACTGCCTGTATCTATCTATATATATATATATATAGATAGATATATGTATATACATGTGTGTGTGTATATATATATATATATTATATATATATATATATATATACA
>NC_042998.1:92762271-92769771 GCF_006345805.1 Octopus sinensis
CTGCTAAGTTATGGGGACATAAACATGCCAACATCGGTTGTCAAGTGATGGAGGTGGGGCAAACACAGACACACAAACATATATATAAGCAATAATAAATCTCTGAGTGAGGTACACACAGTAGCTGTACAACATCATGAAGTATATTTGCCACTTACATGTGGCTAACCCCTAAGGTTGGATGTTACTGTAGTTTGTATCCCCAGGAAGACACCTCCTCCAACTGGCTATTGACACACTTTCTGTGCCCTAGCAGTATTTGGAAAGGGAAGTCATCCTTCCCATCTTCAACCTGATGTGATACATACGAACCCGGGTTTCTGAGTATTGACAATCACCAGCATGTGACAATCACCGGTTGTTGATGTGAAGTGCTTTCCCGATACAAATACATATATCCTTCTTCTAGTGATGAAAAGTCACTGATCTCGAAAAAGTGTAAACAAGCAATAATAAATCTCTGAGCGAGGTATACACAGTAGCTGCATGACATTGTCACTGGAAAAAGGATATATGTATTTGCATCGGGAAAGCACTTTACATCAACAACCGATGATTGTCAAATGCTGATGACGGGTCAATATCCAGAAACCCATTCTGTGTGTATCACGTCAGTTTGAAGATGGGAAGGATGACTTCCCTTTCCAAATACTGATAGGGCACAGAAAGTGTGTCAATAGCCAGGTAGAGGAGGTGTCTTCCTGGGGCTAAAAGATACAGTAGCGTCCACCCTTAAGGGTTAGTCACATTTAACTGGCAAATATGCTCATATATATATATGTATGCAACAGGCTTCTTTCAGTTTCTGTGTACCAAATCCACTCACAAGGCTTTGATGATGATGATGATGATGATGATGATGATGAGGATGATGATGATGATGATGGTGGTGGTGGTGGTGGTGGTGGTGGTGGTGGTGGTGGTGGTGGTTGTGGTGGTGTTGGTGATGATGATGATGACGACGACGACGACGACGATGATGATGATGAGAAGGAGGAGGAGGAGGAAATTCACGAACCAGTCTTATTATTGCCGACTGGTTTTATCACTATATGAAATCTAAAGATTTATGTTTCAGCATAGATCATGAAATGAAGGTGTGTACCACTTGTAAAGATTCTGTCTATATTAAGCAACAGTTTTATGCTACTCAATAACAGGAGAGATACTGTATTGACTTCATGATGTAAAAGAAATCCTGTATAATAAGTGCATTTTTATCATTATTCATGAGTACTCACGATTCACATTTGCATATGCCCAGAAAGCAATGCTGCTATAGTGATTAAATTACTGACTCAGTTACTTGTTAATTAGAACTCCATCTTATGTACATAGTTTCCAAGAATCTCAGTTATGTCTTTGGAAGTCTTAAATTTTTTAATTAAACTTGGGAATACATTGTAGCTTGCAATAATCCATACAATCCACAGAGGAATTGCCTATGTAAATGACATAATGTTAGACTGTGGAAAGCTATACAATTAGCTTTGAAGACTTACAAATCTTCATATATCCAAGAGGGAGTCAGATTAAAAGCTTTTATATTTAAAGAGGTCACTTATCAATAATAATTGACTGCACACCAAATAAAAGATTCTTTCTTTCATAATGATGTACAACAAGATAGCGAAACCATCCCTGTTTGAATATAATCTGACTGAAGTAGGATTAATTTTGTGAGAACATGCTTCGCAATTTCAATACAGATCCTGTGGTTCAAATACATCAGCTTGTTGATTCCAATCCATATTATGCATCTATTATATTCAATGGTGGGTGAAACGATGCAGTAAATTTTAGAGATCTTGCACCTTGCCCAACTAAAATGTAAAATGATGATGAATTACATGAAAACTTAACAAAATATGAAGATAAAAATAGTACTTTTGATGCATGGACTCCTTATGACTCTTCTTTTAATATTGATGAGAAGCAAGGCAGCGAGTTGGCAGAACCGTTAGTATACTGGACTAAATGCTTAGCAGCATTTTGTCTGTCTATATTCTGAGTCCAAATTCTGTCAAGGTTGATGTTGCCTTCCATCCTTTTGAGGGTCGATAAAATCAGTGCCAGTTGAGTGTTGTGGTCAATGCAATCGACTTACTCCCTCCCAAATTGCTGGCTTTGTGCCCAAAATTTTAAACCATTATTACTAATAATAGTAATAATGGTTTAAAATTTTGGGCAAGCTAAAGAATCGTTGCCCCATTGGACAAAATGCTTGGTGGCATTTCATCTGTCTTTATGTTCTGAGTTCAATTTCTGTCAAGGTTGATATTACCTTCCATCCTTTTGGGGGTCGATAAAATAAGTACCAGTTATGCACTGGGGTCGATGTAATTGATTTACTCTACATTGCTGGTCTTGTGTGAAAATTTGAATCCAATATTGATGAGAAGCCACAACTAAACATTAGAGTCTATACACCAGATGATGATGTTTTATGTGGAAGCTAGCATGTTGTACATAATCCTCTTTCAATGTTTGAATCTATGAACTATGCAGAAATTTGTATATTTTTTGTCTTTTATTGTTTTTTGGGATACTTCTTTGGAGGCTTTAGTCAAACAATCCAACTCCAGTATTTATTTTTTAAGTCTAAATTATGGGAATGTAAATAAACCAACACCAGTTGTCAAGCAGTGGCAAGGTACAAACACGAAAACATGCACACACACACACGCGATATTCTGTTTGATTGATTCAGATTCTTGCTACTCTGAGCTTTGCTTGTGGCTGCACAAGGTCAGACTAGTAAGAGACAGGATTGACCAAAATGAAATATAATTACTCTCTCCAATGGTATCAAGTACTCTTTCTTTCAACAGTCAACATTAAATATATATGGGGAAGAATTCACAAAAAATCAAAAGACGAAGACAGGTGGTGTAGACAACATAATCAACACAAAAAGATACTACAATGATATATTAATATATTAAAGCATATTAAACACATTGTAGTATAAGTGGCTCACTAGCAATTAAAAACCAAAAAGGAATTAATAAATAAAGGTTGCAAAATAGCATCAGTGATTGCTAAAAATAAGAGTCAAAATTAACTCTGAAAGCCATAAAAAGGTTAGTGTTCTTGTAGCTTTCAGATTTAATTTTGACTCTTAGTTTTAGCATTTGCTGGTGCAATTTCCCCCCTTTATTTATTACACACACACAGACACACACAACATACATACATTACATACATACACACATACATACATACATACATACATACATACATACATACATACATACATACATACATACATACATACATATATATATATATGTGCATGTCCATAGAAAATGATTACTGCTTTATTTGTCATTCACAAAAGAATCCATCTGTGTGTGTATATATATATATATATATATATATATATACACACACAGATGGATTCTTTTGTGAATGACAAATAAAGCAGTAATCATTTTCTATGGACATGCACATATATATATATATGTATGTATGTATGTATGTATGTATGTATGTATGTATGTATGTATGTATGTATGTATGTATGTATGTATGTATGTATGTATATGTGTATGTATGTAATGTATGTATGTTGTGTGTGTCTGTGTGTGTGTAATAAATAAAGGGGGGAAATTGCACCAGCAAATGCTAAGGTTGATATTACCTTCCATCCTTTTGGGGGTCGATAAAATAAGTGTATATATATATATATATATATACACACACAGATGGATTCTTTTGTGAATGACAAATAAAGCAGTAATCATTTTCTATGGACATGCACATGTCTCTTGAGGCCTTCTGGTGCCTTGCAAACCTTTTGGCAAAGAAAACAAGTTGAGGACTCAGTTGGCTCAAGTGCTTGTGGATCATTTACTATGTGTTTCCTTGAGTGGATGGTAAGGCCTGCTTTGCTTCACGTCACAAAACCACAATGACAGGTAAAGTTTCCAAGTAGAGGAGCAACATTTTACCAGTGTGCCTTCAAGTTATTTTATTCCATATGGATAGAAATAAAAGAAATATAGAAGTTGAAAATGCACAGAGAATATTTAAAATATTTTTCATTATTATATTTAAAGATTTAACCTGTTTCACAGTTTATACTGATTTTCAAATATTTGAAATAGAAAGATGTACTTTATGTTGCAGCTGTTTTGCTGTGATTCGTGTTTGAAGCTTGCCTTATATTTATAGGGAGTTCATGGCTCAAATTAGTATATGTTTTGAATAGGGTTTGATTGGTAGAGGATAGTCACATGACTGGTCATAGAAATTTTATAAGTTTCCTGCTACATCCGTGAGTTAGTATCAAGTGACAATGTTTCACATCACAAGTGAAGGCTGATACGATTGACTGTCAAAAGGCCTAAAATTTATCCCAGCACAACAGCACCCTAACTTCAATGAAATACCAAATGATATTTCACAGTTCTGCAGAAAACTACACCTAACAGAGGAATTGTATGATAAAGAAAACAGGGACGAACCAATTGTAAGAAACAAGAGCAAATACTATTCTACAAAAGGTAAGAATAAAGCTTTAGATAAATTTTGCGATTTTATATCTACCTTCACTTACAAAGAACTTCCACACCCTTAAATCAAGCACAATATCAGTTGAAAGGAATGGGATATTATACATGAACTGAAAATCTATAAAGACATTATAATTAAGGAAGCAGATAAGGGAAGTGTTATAGTTATTATGGATACTGAACACTACAAAGAGATATACTATCTATATTACAAGATATGACCCGCATGAAAAGGTACATAATTACCAAATATCAAAGATAATGATTAAAATGAACACACTCATTCACAGACATCAAAAAGGTGGTTTAACAAACAAAGCATGTGACTACCTAACTCATTTTGATTGCAAGACAAGCTACTCCTACAGTCTCTTAAAAGAATCAAACTGTTATGAATGCATGTAAAGAACCAACTTCAAGTTGCATAAACATACAATGTTGCACTGACCTTAAATTTAGACCAATCATAGCAAGCCCAAACTGTGAAACACACAGACTCGGTAACTTTTTAGATATATTACTGAAACCTATTTTAAAATACATACAAGTCTCATAAGGGACAACCTGGACCTGTTAAACTACCTCCCAAAATCGATAAACAATGATACCACTATTGTATCTTTTGATGTGGTAAACCTCTCTACCACAATCCCATGCCAATATAGACTAGAGGCAATAAATTTCTGGCCTCAGAAATTATCTCACGAAATTCCAGACAGAACTGAAAAGAGTTTCATCGCTGAAGGATTAAAATTTATTCTGGAAAACCATTCTTTTTACTTCAATGGCAATGGGATTGCAATGAGGACAAAAGTTGCTCCGACTTATGCTAATCACTTAAAGGGGATGTACCTACAAGGACTAGTCGTGGATTCACTAAATATGTATGTGCCACGGATTAAAATTTTTTTTAAATGTCCTTGATTGCAAAATACATGTATTCATCTGAAGAAAAGGCTTTTTTATATTGATATAATGTACTCATTGAGCTATTAAAAAATTCGTTAGAAACGGCTGTAATTAACTGACACCTGTCCACCAGTTGTTATATATATATATATATATATATATATACATACACACACGCTTTCTCTCACATACACACAAATATTTATACATATATATATATATACATACACACACATATATACAGGGTGCGATAGGTAAATTGTCGCCATTTTATATTTTTAATCATGCTGTTCTGCTTGGCATTGACGCTGGAAGCTCCAATATGAACATTTCAGAATGTCTGGGTGTCAATCGGAGGATAGTGCAATCTAAGAACATGTACTGAGAGTGATAAAAATCAAACATCCAGTCAACATCACGGTGTTTGGACTGGATGTTATGCCTCCATTCCTCTTCCCACATAGCCTCATACTCAATATAGAGGCCTACATCAAATGTCTAGAGGAGGTAGTGCTGCCCTGAGTCAAGAGGGTGACTGCTGGAAGACCCTGTGTCTGGCAACAGGACTTTGCACCATGCCACATAAGCAGGAGAACCCAGGCATGGCTGTCAGACAATTTCTGCGACCCCATTATCCCTAACATCTGGCCACCTAACTCCCCAGAATGCAAGCCCCTTGATTATTATGTGTAGGGCACAGTTCAGTGAGAGACCAACAAAACTTGTAACACCACAGATGAACTGAAGGCAAAGATTATTGCAGCATTCACCAACTTAAAAAAGTAGACTGTCCAGAAGAATTGCATGAGATTCCAAAGTCGTCTGGATGTCATGGTTGAAGTCAATGGAGATTTTATTGAACAAACTTACTCTTTAGTATTTCAAGATATTTTTATGTAATTTTGGTAAATATAACTTAAAGTGAGATATCACTGTTATTTTAATGTTTGCATAATTTAGACGACAGTTTATTCACCACACCCTGTATGATGGGTCTCTATGTATTTCCATCTATCAGTTTCAGTCACAATGCACTGGTTGGCCTGGTGCTATAGTTGAAGACACTTCCCTTAGGTTGTGCGTAGTGGAACTGAACCTGAAGCCATGTGATTTCAAAGGGAACTTCTTAACCACTCAGCCATGCATGTAATATTTTAAACATTATGTCAGCCATAGTTTTTATATGTATCAGCTTTACTTGTCAAATAAGAACAACAACAGGAATGGTAGCACACTCAAATTATTAAATAAAACTTTGGGAAGTATTTCTTGTTTACTCAACATTAACTGTCATAGCAGTGTTTTTTTTTTTTTAAATCACTTCTCATTGATACAAGTGCATAATAACAAATACACATGAAACTATTCTAGTCTCATTCAGACACTTCAACAAAGTCGTGCCAACTATAACTGGAAACAAATACATTCGCTTAAAAAAAGATAAAATCAAAAACAAAAGGAAAAAATTATACCAAGCATTTATTTCCCTGAAATTTCCTGTTTAATATTGTATAGTCGTTAGTAGTTTAGTTATTAAGTGTTCTGTCAGCCACACAAGAGACTCTGGTATTTTATCATTTAAGATATTGAACATGAATTTTTTTTTTTCCAGATGTGTTATAAGGAGGTGTAATGACATTATTGTTATGCTGTAGAGATGGGGTTATTTTGAGCTAAATGTTATATAATTTGGTAAATTTGAATACACTTTTATAAAATGCAAGTATTTTATGGTTAATGGCTGGTGCGACAAATAGAATAGATGAAAACAATACAGATGGTTATATTAGTAGCATATACTGATGTCCATGGATGAGAGTTATATAGTATTAAAAGTTCCAAATGTGAGAACAAACTAAATGATCATTATATGAAATATGAATACAAAAAAAAAAGAAAAAGAATAAAGAAAAATGTTTCAGAGCGGATATGTTATGGTGTTATGGACATATGAACATATGGAAAAGTTGTTTTGATTAAGATAAAAAGAGTCTGTGTGAAATATATTTGTTTAAAAAGCAAATTAGGCATGAAAACAGCAAGACAATGGAGTCTGAAATATGAGAAAGTTTTA
>NC_042998.1:92774771-92779771 GCF_006345805.1 Octopus sinensis
GTAAAGACAGAACACATTTCATTCAGTGTGCTAACATTTCTGCCAGCTCACCCCTTTAGTCCATTATGAATATTGAAAAGAATCATGGTTCAACTAAAGTCACTCTTTATGAAGCATACAAGGAGATACAAGAAGCACACAGTAAACATTGGTTTCGAATTTTGGCACAGGGCCAACATTTTCAGGGGAGCGGGTAAGCCAATTACATCAACCTCAGTGTTCAACTGGTACCTATTTCATTGACCTCCAGAAAGATGAAAGGCAAAGTTGGCCTCAGTGGAATTTGAGCTCAGAGTAGCATTTTGCCTAGTGAGCTGATGATTCTGCCAGCTCACTGTTTAAAAAAAAAAGGTATTAGTACACATGGAAAGAACCCACACCTCTTATTTTTGTGATAAGTGTGCTGACCAATAGCACCAACATACCCACTCAAGCACACACTAAATATTAAACAGAAAAACTTAACCCATCACAATGAGAACAAGCATGTTGCTGTCTGGATACCTCTGAGAGAACTTAACACCAATAGAGCTTCTCTAGTGATTTGCATTGTGTGGTGGTAACACAGAACAACACAATGACCCTTGTTTCAACCACAAAGTAGTAGATATCCTGCTGTTCTAAACTTGCCCTTTCATCATAAAAGAGCTTTAAAACTATCTAAAACAGTTAAAAAATCAAAAAATCACCAGATTCAATTAACATCTCAGCTATCATCTGGAAGAGTCCACTCATTCACAAATATCTGCTGGGCTACTCTAATGAGAAGGTAAACCAACAGCCTTCTCCAAATCTTCAATTATTCCATTACCACAGAAAGGTGATCTGGTACTGGTATAGACCAGGGGTTCTCAACCATTTAAAAAAATTTATGGATCCCTTTGATTATTATTTTATTCTGGTGAACCCCCATAGCCATTCAATGTTTAAAAGTTAGTTTTATTGAAACTTCTTACAAAATTCCTATTTTGTTTTACACGCATTAACTTGTGTAGGTTGAACTATGTAAAATGTTAGAGAAAGAAATCTAGCAGTTTCTTGCAATACATACCAATACATACATCTAAACCAAAATTGTTTCAGAGGCCCTTGAAATTCTATTGTGGATCCCTAATTTATTGCTTTATTACATGGACACCCCAAAAATATTCTATGGGCCCTCAGGGGCCATATAGACCCTGGCTGAGAACCACTGGTATAGACAAACACAAGAAAGAAAATAAAAAAAATTATTGTCTACTGAAGTTAATGGGGAACATAGATCTTAGTGCAACATTGTGATATGCATCTTGGTTGTGGCAACTTGAAGGAGAAGAATAGCAAAACACACACACACACATACACACAACGACACACACATATACAAATATACACACAGAAACATACACACACACATGCAAACACACTCATATACATATACATAGGTGCAGGCATGACTGTCTTGTAAGAAGCTTGCTTCTGAACCACATGGTTCTGAGTTCAGTCCCACTGCACAGCACTTTGAGCAGGTGTCTTCTATTATAGCCTCAGGCCAACCAAAGCCTTGTGAGTGGATTTGGTGGATAGAAACTGAAGGAAGTCTGTTGTATATATGTATATATATGTGTAAATCTATGTATGTGTATCTCTGTGTCTGTGTTCGTCTCCATCCCATCACTGCTTGACAACTGGTGTTGGTGTGTTTATGTCCCTGTAACTTAGCAGTTCAACAAAAGAGAATGACAGAATAAGTAGTAGGCTTACAAATATTAAGTCCTGGAGTTGATTTGTTTGACTAAAACCCTTTACGACAGTGCTCCTGCATGGCTGCCGTCAACTGACTGAAATAAGTAAAAGAATAAAAGAATATATATCCACACACACACACACACACACACAGAGTATGAAGGCATGGATGAGTTGTTAAGTACTTAAGAAATTAGTTTTACATTCATGGGGTCCAAATCCCAATGTACTGCATGACATCATAAGCTAACATTTCTTCTTCTTCCTATAGTATTGGATCAACCCAAAACTTTGAAAGGGAAATTGTTAGGAAGCCTGTCACGTGGACTATACTTGTAATTCAAAGGTTCAGCCTTATCACTCTATGTCACATTGATTCTGTTTGACAATTACACTAAGGGTAAACCTATTTATGGGATTTGAAAGCCAAAGCCCATGGTTTGGTGATTAGGGTATTCAGCTCTCAGTGATATATTGTGCCCTTGAGCAAGACACTTCATTTCTTGTTGTTCCAGTCAACTCAGCTGGCAAAAAGGAATTGTACCTGAACTTCAATTTGTCATATTCTATGTCAAGCTGAATCTCCCTGTGGACTATGTTAAGGGTATATGGGGCTGTGGAGTACTCAGCCACTTGCACATTAATTTCACAAGCAGGAGGTTTGGTTGAATCAGTGAAGTGAAGCACTTGTCATCATAATTGATGAAGAACTAGGAAATATGTATCTGTGAAATACTCAGCCACTTTCGTGCTAATTTAAAGATTGAACAACAGGTTACTCAGACACTGGGAAAGCTTGGGAGAGTCCATTACAATAAGCATATAAACATATTCTTGGATTTGTGCATGTGTGTGTGTATATGAAAGTTCAGCTGATTGGAAATGGGAAACAGGCATTTAAGGAACAATAAAGTTTATGAAAATGCAATTTGCTAATATAAAATATTAAAATTGTATGAACAATTGGCACTTTTGATCATTTTTATTATCATAACATTTTATATAATATAGCTTCTAACTGGTTTTAAATGAACAAACTCTTTGTTGCTCTTGATGTTAAAATCCAATGGGGAAACTGCTTAAATATTTCATAGTAATGCTTATCACAGACTAATTTCATTTGGTAAAATATAAATGCTTACATATGAATATCTGTTTATTAATATTTGATTATTTTTATGTTTTGTTTTTTATGAATCCTTTCTGACAGAAATGATTGGGCTAAGCACTTCTTGGAGTATATATTTCAAGAATATTAGATAAACGATTACCTATAGAGCATGCATAACTTCATATTATTAGAAATTTAATTCTACACATCAAATAGATTTTATTGCAAAATAAATTAGTGCAATTATATGAGTGTGTATGTGGTGTGTGTGTGTGTGTGTGTGTGTGTGTGTGTGTGTGCATGTGTGTGTGCATGTGTGTGTGTGTGCTTGTGCATGTGTGTATTCGTTAATATATTTTCTAGTCCTTTGATAATTTCATTTAATGTAATACAATCTTTATTAGACCCAAGACTCTTGATGATTTCTTACTGATGAGATCCAACTTGATCAAAATAACAGCTATATACAAATGTTAAAACCTCAATGGTTAAAAAAATTTTTTTAATGAAACTATAATCCAATAAATGCATAAATATAAAGTACTGCATTCTTTTCACTTCCCCTTACTATAAAGAATAACAACCAGTCAACTGAGAGATAACATTGATACAAAAAATTATAACTGAAGAACTCTGTATCTTCACATTTATATATAGATTTGTAAGCCAGCAGCACAAAACTGCAAGCTGGATATAGTATGTAAGCATATCACTAGAAATTGCTGCAACAAAATGTCATCTTCTAAAAGCCAAGGAATGCAGTTCTAATTGTAAGGGGATGTATATCATCATCATCATCTGAGTATATATATATATATGTGTGTGTGTGTGTGTGTGTGTGTGTGTGTGTGTGTGTGTGTGTGTATGTATATATATAAACATCATTTAACGTCTGTTGTCCATGCTGGCATGGGTTGGATGGATTGACCAGGGCTTCACCAGACCCCAGTCTGATTTGGTATACTAATCCTTAGTATACCTCTATTTGTACCTTGAATTCTTTGCTGTACTTGTTGCTAACCTTCACCTTACTGGTAGTGTCACTGTACATGGCTCTCACCAGCCACTCATCTTTCCCTAGTTTCCGCATTGACCACCAAATAAGGGACTGGGGGACCCTGTCAAAGGTTTTGTTCAAATCAACAAAAGCCAAGTGCAGAGGTTTATCTTTGGCTATGCATTTCTCCTGCAGTTACTTTATCAGAAATATAGCATCAGTGGTGTTTTTCTCTGGCACAGAATCAAACTGTATCTTATCTAGACTAACTCTCTCCCTAATTAGTTGGGCTATGACTCTCTCTGTAACTTTCATCACCTAATCCAACAATTTGATACCTCTGTAATTATTTCTATTTAAGGCATCACTTTTACTTTTCTAGCAGCTGCTACACCAGCTATTGAGTATGACTCCTTCATGAACCACCTGCTTTACAATATAGATAACTAAACCATAAGCCACACCACCATATATTTTAAGCATCTCAGCAGTGATTCCTGATGAGCCAAGGGCTTATCCTGCCTTCATATCCTTAATTGCTTTATCTACCAAGGTGTTGTCAATTCAGATAACTGGTCTCTCAATTGGGTCAACATTTGGCAGACTCTCCTCCTCCCATTCATTTTCCATTTTCAACAGTCTTTCATAATGGCATCTCCAAGCCTCTTTCTTTGCAGAATCCTTAAATGCAAGCGTGACGTTATCCATGCGAACACATTTCTCTTTTATGACATCACACACAGCCTTGCAATCTCAAACACTTCAAGTCTCTGGTCCTCACATTGTTGAACATAGGCAAACTTCTTTTCTGCTTCTCTCTTGACTAGATATACCTGTCTCCTAGCTTCCCATCTTGCTATCTGATACAGTTCCCTGCTACCCCCAATCTTCCAGCCCTATATATATATATATATATATATATATATATATATATATCCCTGTGCCTGTCAAATCTTATGTCCCTGTGGCTTTACTTCCACCCATGCCAGCTTAATTTAATTTGTCCTTAGTGAAAAGACATCTGTTGTTATGTCCTGTTATTTGCATTTGTATTTGTGTAACATTTCTCCGTTTTTTCCGTCCTTGATTTTGTATACATTCACTGCTTTTTTCTAAGGAATCTACTGCTCTTAGTTTTTCCTTGAAGCTGGCAAGACTGGAGCAATC
>NC_042998.1:92784771-92787271 GCF_006345805.1 Octopus sinensis
AGCAATGTTGATCTATCTTGGCAGTACTAAACTCAGAATATAACAAATACAGTAAGATATTTTTTGTCTGATGTTCTATCAATTCTGCCAGTCCATCACCTTTCTTTGTCTCTCTCTCTCTCTATATATATATATATATACACACACATATATATATATATATATATATATATATATATATATATATATATAAAGAATTGTGATATTTGTAATCAATATAATATAATATATATAACATATATAATGTAATGCTTCAAATGATCTTAATATTTTCTTGCTTCAACTTATTTTAATATTTTATATGTGTTTGTATTTATTGTTTTATCTGTTCCTCTTTCACAGATTTTTCTCTTTTGTCTTGTCTGATGTAGATGTACAAAAAAAAAAAAAGAACAGTAGACAGTTGAAGGTGTTTTACAGTTCTCTTTTATGAAAAGGAAAGTATTTTTATTGCTAGATTATCATACCAAAAGGAAACACGGAAAAATCTCATTGATTAAAGAACAGAAAGTCTGGCAGGAGCCACTAATGTTTGTCCTATACACATTATGTGGGTTTTAACGAGGAGGGGTAACTGATAGAAGGTCATTGAAAGTTTAAAAACCTTGCTGGTTTTTCAAAGATATCAGCATTTATGAGGTAAATGTTTTTTACTGAGTTAACAGACAATCCTTTCATCATCCTATGGTATTCTATTCCTACTCAATGTTCTAGTTCAGAACCAGTATTTCTAAAACAGAGTTTCATTGCTCTTAGCCATTATGCAATTATCCAGTAGAACAATTAATAATCAAATTGGTGGTAGTAGTGATGGTGGTGGGGTTATTGATTGTTTATCTATAGAGACATATTTCAAAATAAATATTATTTTTTAATTATATACTTAATAAAATAGCATTTAATATGGATATTAATAAGTCATTTTAATAGAAATATTTCCACCTTTTATATGAACTCCATTTTAGTGCCATGATTTATATTTATATTTAGGAATCATCTTTCAATAAGCAGACATTTTGAAATTAATTTTATGTATTGTCTCAATAAATCAAACTTAAAGTTTGATTTATTGAGGGATCAAAAATAATTTACACATACTTCCTATTTCACCTCATTGAATGTGGTTTAATTATATTTGAATCCAAGAAGAAATTAACCATAAAGTTGTATGAACATGGTTTTTTTTACCCTTATTTCATTGCAGTGGTAATATTTGAAAATACAAAAGCCTGGAATTTTCAGAATATGATTTGTAGAACTTATGAAGAGTAATCACTTACAGAACTGTCGCTATACCTGATTGTTCAGGGAGTAATTAAAGCTTGAATCATCATTGTCATCGTCTGAACAGGGAAAAAGGAAAGGGAAAATCTCTCACCACTAAGAGGAAGAATTTTTGAGGTAGCTAGCATTATATCAGGTGTTGAAAGGCTGAAGTATTATAGAGAGACAAGCATGGGTGTCTTGCAATAGAGAAGATACATGACTGAAAAAGATAAAAGGAAGGTAATGATGGAATGCAAGAGTAAACACTCAAGGAACAAGGTGGGCATAAGAGAAATTACAGACAGTAGATCATGGGAGGTGATGAGAGAGTGGATTCTCCCATAAGAATGTGAAGGTGGAAGTTGTTTGGAACATAATTTCATGTGAAATTTTCTTGGAAGGCTTTAATTTCAGTCAATTTGAAACAGGGTTGGTATCAAAATGGTTAAATGCAGGACTGAATATTCTGGAAGACAATCATCTAATTCAGTGGTTCTCATCTGAAGTCCATATGATCCCTGGTGGTCTATATAAAATTTTTGAGAGGTCCACATAAAGAAAATAGTAAATTAGTTCCACAATAGTATTTTAAGGGTCAATGAAAAGTTTTTTACTTTAGATGTATTTGTGGAAAGAAACAGCTAAATTTCTTTCTCTAACATTTGACACAGTTCAACCTACACAAGTTAATGTGTGAGAAACAAAATAAGAATTTTGAAAGAAGTATCTATAAAACTAGTTTTTAAACTTTGAATGGCTATGGGGGTACACCAGAGTAAAATACTAGTGAAAGGGGTCTATCGATAAAAAGTGGTTGAGGATCACTGGTCTAGATCAAGGAAAAGACCTCCTTCGGTCATGAATGACCATGGCATTGTACCTACAAAGTTACCCTCTGAGGCACAAGTCTGGGCAAGGTTGTTTTATGGAAGACCAGTAATCATCCATGCATATCAGCCTCCCCTCTGTATGCCACTGATGCTATCCAAAAGAAAAGCAAAGGCCAATACAGCTTGACACCAGTGATGTTGCAACTCGTTTCTACAGCTGACTGAACTGAAGCAACTTAAAATAAAGTGTCTTGCTCAAGAACACAACACACAGCTTGGTCCAGGAATCAAACTCATTTCCTCATGATTGTGAGCTCAATGCTCTAACCACTAAGCCATGTTCCTTCACAGATCAAGGACTATAGGAAATAGTAATTTATCTGCAGATGACAAACTGACAGAAC
>NC_042998.1:92792271-92797271 GCF_006345805.1 Octopus sinensis
TCATACCGATTTTTAAAGGAAAGAAAAAGGTCAATAAATACTTGCCATTACATTTTTAATCAACCAAATATGAACCATTTTGTAGTACAATGCGTCTCCATCTTTCCTTTAACTTGAAAATACCCTCTTCCCAGAATTGATGTGGTTTCATGGCAAAGAATTCATCACAGTATCTTTTTACATCATCCATGGAATTGAAATTTTTACCATTAAGACTATTCTGCAGAGACCTGAATAAGTGGAAATCTGAAGGAGCAATATCTGGTGAATATGGAGGGTGGCGTAACACATCCCAGCCGAGCTGCAGCAATTTTTGTCTGGTTCCCAAAGCATCAATTGCCAAAAAGGAACTTTCTTATCTTCCATTTTAAAGGGTTACAGAATTAACACAGGTTATGGGAACATAAATCTTCTTCCACGAAAAGATAGCTTAAACTGTGCTCTAAATGGAGGTGTAGTCAAATCCTATTTTATGGACTCAACCATGTTCTAAAATAAGTCGAAAGGTAAGCTACTATAAATCGGCACAAACTTTCCAGACAACCCAATATATATATATATATATATATATATTTAAGTAGGTGAATGAATTATCCTAAGTTTATCGTCAGCATGGAAAATTCTTTTAACCGAAACCTGGGTAGCAAATTCACGTCAGAAAACACGGTTGAAGCGACCTGTCAAGGGTAGAAACTCCGGGTTCATGTGTAGAAATTTGTGTGTTGTATATGAATAAATGAAAGAATGGAGTCGAACGAAGATGTTAACAAAATTCCTTTACTCTCGACACATGTTTCGAAGACAGCATATTTTCATTCCGAAGGAATAAAGGGTGCATTATGCAATCTTCTCATCAGGAAAGAAAAGGAGCCTCTCTCAACAAGACAAACAAAAATTTCGATGATTGCCTACATGGTAGTCAAAGCGACATATATACGAGGGGGGCTAAAGTTCCTGGCTTTTGGCAAAAGGAAACAGGTGGATCAGCTACTTAACACTCCATTCAGCATATTCCACTCTCAGACCTACATGCCCTTCAATCTCTCCAACCCCTGCAAAAGAACTCAGAAGGTTGGGACTCCAACCACACCTTTCATGATACCCTCAAAGTCAGGAACTTTTCAGTACCTCTTATGTATATATGTTCTTTTATTCTTTTACTTTTTTCAGTCATTTGACTGTGGCCATGCTTTTAGT
This sequence comes from Octopus sinensis, assembly GCF_006345805.1. Lineage (NCBI taxonomy): Eukaryota > Metazoa > Mollusca > Cephalopoda > Octopoda > Octopodidae > Octopus > Octopus sinensis. The sequence continues at coordinate 92,793,469 of NC_042998.1, forward strand.
CGAACAAATCAACCCTAGGATTTATTCTTTGTAAGCCTAGTACTCATTCCATCAATCTCCCTTGCTGAACCGCTAATGTACGGAAAACATAAACACACTAACATCAGTTGTTAATCGATGGTGGGGACAAACACAGACAGACAAACATACAATGTAATTATTCTTTTTCATTCCAGGTGCAATTATATTAAACATTTGCAAAGAGTAACCATGCCATGCACAAAAACTTCAGCAGAACTGTCAGATTTTCAAAGAGGTCATACTGTTGGGCAATCTGAGGCTGGTCTTTGCCAGCGAAAAATTGCCGAAAATCTTCAAATTCTTTTTGCTACTGTTTACAATAGCAAAAAAAATTTGAAGATTTTCAGCAATTTTTGAATTATAATGCAATTCAAAAGCCAAGGAAAGAATCAAGGATTCTTGTCCTGGCTGACCTGGGCCCTTGGAAAGGAAGCTTTGCTGTTTGAAGAGAATTGTGGAAAACAAACCCCATTCAAAGGCTTCTGATATTGCAAAACAGCTAGACGTTAGTCCAAGAACGTGTGTTACATATCTGCATAAGCTTGGGTATTATGGACGAGCAGCTAGAAGAAAACCTCTCCTTTAACCAATTAATATCATGAAAAGAAAGAAATGAGGAGATGCCAGAAAAATCAAGTTCGTCTTAGGATAGAGTGATTTTCTCAGATGAACACCAGTTCACTCAGCTGTAGTAATGAGTTGCAATGTCACAGGTGCCAAGTTGTATCGGCTTTTGCGTTTCCCTTGGATAACACTGGTTGTGTGGAGGAGGGAGGCTGGTACGCATGGGCGACTGCTGGTCTTCCATAAACAGCCTTGCCCGGACTTGTGCCTGGGAGGGTAACTTTCTAGGTGCAGTCCCATGGTCAGTCATGACCGAAGGAGTTTCAGCATAAGCACAGGAGTGGCTGTGTGGTAAGTAGCTTGCTAACCAACCACATGGTTCCAGGTTCAGTCCTACTGCATGGCACTTTGGGTGAATGTCTTCTACTTTAGACTTGGGCCAACCAAAGCCTTGTGGATTTGGTAGATGAAATCTGAAAGAAGCCTGTCATATATATATATGTGTGTGTGTGTTTGTGTTTCCATGTTTGTCGCCCCACCATCTCTTGACAACCGATGCTGGTGTGTTTACAACCCTGTAACTTAGCGGTTCAGCGAAAGAGACCGATAGAATAAGTACTAGGCTTACAAAGAATAAGTCTTGGGGTTGATTTGCTTGTATGTCACAAGAATAATTCAAGAATATATCAAAGGCAAAAATATCCAAGAACTGTCATGACCATCATAATCTCCTGGTTTAAACGTTACAAAATTTATTGGAATGTGTGAATTTTATGTATTTTTTTCTTTATAACACCTTAATTTCAAATTCAAATTTCTAATCCCACCAAATAATATGAGGAATAGATAATCCACCTAGTAATAGATGCAACCACAAGAGGAACTACTTGTTGTGACGTGAGTATTCCATGAAAGAAATCCAGGAAGTTGAGTAAATTGCCTAATTATACAGAAGGAAAAATTGGAATTAATTAATGGATGATTCATTTCGAGAAACTTTAGGTACCCAACCAAGTGTTAGTGCTGTATAGTTTTATTCTTCTTGATCTTTAACACACCCATTTCATTTTGTTTAAACAAAAATTATGTGTTTTAAAATGTCCTTTAATGAGTGACATAAATTTTTATGGTATTGTTGACTGTCAATTGCATTAGACTAATTAAAAAATTTCCTAGTCATATAATTTGAATTGTGATAAACTAAGCCAAAATATTAACATTTAACCATCAGTATAGTCTTACTTTTAAATAACTGGCCACTGTACAATGTGGCAATGAGACAGCATCTAAATGATCACTCTCTTTCTTAGAAATAAAATGCCAAATCTCTCTTAAATTTACACTAATGTCTTTAAAAAAGCAAAGGACACTTTAGATAATGTAGGATGAGACATGCTTTCAAAAGTGACTAGATGGTCATGACTGGTATATTTTCATAAAAAATCTGCTCAATCTAAGTTGACTTGTGGCTAAACAACAACAACAACAAGAAAATCAATATAGAAGTTCTCTCATTACAAACAAGATTTTTTAAAAATTCTTTCTTTGGCAACTTCTTAAAGGATCTTGAAGATATTGAAGAAAAAGTAAATTGCTCAAAATTCAAGTATGTCACATGATCAGAATACTATTTTTTCCTTTTTTTTTTTTCCTTTTTCTAATTTGTTTTTTTTCCAAGTATTTCTAATTGTTCTGCACAACTATTTGACATTACACAGAGCAGGTCAAATATCTCATTTTGATTTCTTGTTCTACTGTCATTCACAATCTAGCAATCCTGCTACTTTGCATTCTATAGTGGTTATGGTTTTTGTAGTGCTCATAAGAATGCTGGTATTGGATGAACACATTCATCGTAGGAAATCATATAGTACTGGAATGGCTTTTGCTTTTTTTTTTTGTAATTTTCATCAAGGTAACAGCGATTATAAAATGTTGGTGTCACATTAGCAGTTTTCGTGAAATAATATTGTGTGAAAGCAAATTAACATATACAAATGTGTGGCATTGAATTTCTAAAAACAATTTTAGGAAGTAATTATATTTCAATTATTCTCAGATAATTTTCTTTTCTTATTGGTGAATTCTTGATAAGAAGCAATCAGAAATATAACAAAGAATAAACTAACAAAAAGAAAAAAAAATTGCACTCCATTATTTTCAGAAAAATTAAAAATATGAAAATATAGGAAGTTTTGTAATTTGAATGAACTGATAGCAATTTTTCATTAATGAATATTGAGAAGAGTTATTATTATTATTATTATTATTATTATTATTATTATTATTATTATTATTATTATTATTATCCATTTATTTTTTACATTGTCAGATTACTGGAGTATCACAAAACTAAATTGCTGTTCATGCAGAGTCTTTCCTTTTTATAATATTCTAGAAGTTAACTTCCCTTGGAGCCAAACCTGTTTAGAATTTCTATTAACTCCTTATAATTTTCTTTAATTACTTAGTTCAAGGAAGTGAATTAATGCATATAGACTTTGCAGACTTTCTCAGACTTGTAAAATAAGTGCCACTGATGCTTAAATTGATCTTCTGTAGGTTAATCACAGCCCTTTTGCTCTGCTTATTTCACTGATATCTTTAATGATCCAAATGTGCCTGTATAAGAAACCATTTTTAACCCTTTCATTACAGTATTTCCATTGAAATACATTGCCTTTGTTTCAATTACTTTTGAAAATAAGGAAGAATTTTGTAAAATGACTCTCATTATAAAACTGAGGATTGGAACATAATTTAATATGAAAATTTGTTGGAAAGTTTTGATTTACGCCAATTTAAATAGGAAGTTTGCATCATAGAACCAGCAACAATCTCAAACAGGTTAGCATCAAAATGATTAAGGAGGTTTTTCTAAAAATGTTAATTGCCTATTTCCTGGATAACATTTTCAAATAACACATCTGTGGCCTTAGTCCTCTTAATCCATTCTGTTCTTCTATACACATCATGGAAGAACAGAATGGACTATAAGAGCAGGAGCACATATGAGGACAGAAAGTGCTGCTGAAGAGGTTTTCAAATAAGTTTTCCTTTAATTCAGGAAAATGTCAGCATGAAGTGTTATTGTCATTTTACTACTAGGTTAGTCTTGTGAAAGAAATAGATTTCAAATGCCGTCATGATGATGATGATGATCATCATTTAACGTATGTTTTCCATGCTGGTATGGGTTGGATGGTTTAACAGGAGCT
>NC_042998.1:92802271-92817271 GCF_006345805.1 Octopus sinensis
TTCTTTGTATTAGAAAGCAAATATGTCTATTATCTTTTTCTTTTTATAGTTTTACATTAATTTATTCATACTAGTTTAGTAAGAAAGATCTTTGAATACATTTGAACATTTCCTTAATGTAGTAGTAATTCTCTGCACAACTGTATACTTTTCACTGCTCCTGCAATTCGTTTGAGAAATATAATGAAACCTATAGAGAAACTATAGCTAACTAACAAAGGAATAAATTTTACTAACAAGTACATCACCATCAATTTATGTCTATTTGTCCATACTAGCATGGGTATGATAGATCTAACACACTCACCCTATCCCTTACTGTAGTTCTTCATTATCTGGAAAACACAACATCAGAGAAAACTGATTAACTCTATTGTTGCATATGTTGTTATTTTGGTGCAATTTTCACAGCTGGACACCCTTCCCATTATCAGCTACTTTATGGTGTAGACTGGGTGCATTTCATCCTACTGCCATGACAAAAGTAATTGCCCTTCACAAGGCTAAACTGCTCTCTCTCCTTTCTGTATAAACTGTATTTATTCTTTTCTTTTTAGCAAGACTTTTCCCAGGGAAAGGTGCTTGTTGGTGAGCTAAACAGTAATTGTAATGTAAATTTAAATTTTATCTAATTTTCAGTGCTTTTAAGAATTCACATCAAATAAGATTAATTAGAAGAAAACTAGATACTGAATTTTAGTAAACTGGGATACCCTAACAGTTTTGCCATTACATGGACAATCACTTCCAAACCCCCCTAACAGCTACTACAGCACCAGCCTAAGGAATATTACCTCTACTGATTTATTCAGGCAAATGTCAAAAGAAAAAATGGCATGTATGGATTTACCCCCAAACTGACACGAAGCTCAATCAGCTTCCATGAGCTCGTGAAAATCAAAGAATCAAATTTTGTACTGTAATGTCCACAACCAATAGTGAGGGCTGAGAAGCTGCAACTGTTATAGCCAGACTGGCACCCAATCTCACCCATTTCACTCATCACACCCACTTATTTGGCTTATCTCTCAGGGTTATTGAGGCACATGAGCCAACAAACTTCAACAAGGACTGGACCTTGTAATGGACGGGCTAGGAAATGCAGTAGCTACATCTCCCACAAGTCATAGTCTAGCGTGTTAAAAATATGAAAGACACATTAGATAATGTAGCCTTAGATATTCTATGTTTGATAATTAGATTGGATGGTCATAGTTGGAATGCATCAGCTCAATCCCAAAAGATCTGAGGCTAAACACTACCACCACACACCACTACCACACACCACCACCACCACCACAACACACTACCACCACCACCATCACCACAAAAACAACAACAAAAATAACCTTATCAATTCAAGTCACTCTTCTTTATACAGCATTAAGAGATCTTTTAATGACAAGAAATTCTGGGATCTTTTGCATAATTTTGTAAAGAAAGAAAGAAAGAAGGAAAGAAAGAAAGAAAGACAGAAAGAAAGAAGGAAAGAAAGAAACCCTTTGATAAAACTGACAATAACAAAACAAAACTCAATTAAGATTTTGTATTGGCTTTTGATTTTAATAATTTACAATAAGTTTAAGAAAAAAAATAACATTTGAAATATGCAATGTTTTGAGTTATCAACATTTGCAACAGATTTTCTGATATCAGATAAATCAGCACGTTAAATTGGAAACAACTGGATTTAATATTCTATGTTCTTGGAATCCATGTGATAATCACAGTGACATGCACAATAAATTTAATTTATGTGGTTTGTGTGTTTAACAAGTTGTTGGGTATTTTGGGTTTTTTTGTTTGTTTTTTTGTTTTTTTTAATCCTTAGGACATGTTTGAGGAAAAACATACAAACCATTGAATTTTTATGTTTATTGAGTAAAATATTCCTGCTGATGAATCATTTTCTTTCAACAGATTTGGAATTATAGAAAAAAAAAGTAATTATTATTCTGGTAATCAAGAGATTATTTGGAATTGCATTCTTAATTGTACTTAATCCATAGATTTTTATGTTTATATTTCTTCTTTTTAATTCTTTAGAAGTCAATTCTATTTTTTTGTCTGTTTATATTCTGATTAGATCAAGTAACATTCGATGTAAATGCCAAAAATAGGGTGAGGATAGAATATTTTCCTATTTCCCAGAAAATATATGCAGTGAGTGAATAACAAATAGATGTATGCTAATTCAGCTTAGAATGCTGGCTAAGGTAAATGGCAGATATCATGTGACACAACATATGCTCCTTTTTATAAGAGTTACAATGAAAGTAGCTGCACAAAGTTCTGCATGATTAATTAGGTTGCTAAGCAAAATAGATTGAAAGCTGTCTTTTATAAGGATAGAAGTTTCAAAAAGCTCGATACAAAGAATGCTAAACAATACAAAGAACACTAAACATGATGAATATACAGTCTTCTTTCTTATTAGAAAGAATTTTCCACTTGGAGATAACAGAGAAATAAACTAAGATGACTAATGCAAGTTGAGTGATTCATCTACTTAATTTATGACACTTCTGTGTAATCTACTGTCCTTCTATGAAGATTTTCTTCTAGGTAAGTAAAGGGTAAAAACTTATATAAACTGTTTTATTGCTTTTCTAAAATAATATTTCATAGTAGCAAAAATAGTTATTTGGTCGGAAGAGACCATTTATTTACGTAAAGAAGTTATTCATAATTTAGCTGATCATTCATCATTGGCAGAATTCTTCAGATATATGGGTCATGATGCTACAAAACAACATAATTGGTATTTTTTATTTCATCTTCAACATTCAGGATTCAGTTATCAAAACTTATCCAATAAACTATATGTATGTGTGTGTGCATATATGAACTTCTTAACCACACAGCCATGCATGCATATAGAAGCACAGATGTGGCTGCATGGTTAAGAAGTTTGCTTCTCAATCACATGGTTTTGGGTTCTGTCTCACTGCAAATGTCTTCTACTATAACCCCAGGCCAACAAAAGCCTTCCACAGAAGGCTACAAGTAGTTATCGTGAAATGACATCATTGACAAAATCAATGTGTATATATTTTTGCAGAAGTTTAAAGGAGGAAAAAATCAGCTTTGAAGGCAAGCCATGAAGTGGGTGACCATAAACTGTAACCAGTGAGAAAAATCACCAGTAAATTGATGAAGTGATTTGCATTGAAAGACAAGTCATAATTTATGCATAACTAGAATGTGATCACAATGCTTTATAAGATATAGTGAAAGACTCTGAGTATTGAAAAGTGTGTGCTAAATAGGTACCTTGGTGGTTGACACCTAATTTGAAGGAGAGAAACTTGGAAGTCTGCTTTTATTTGTTGAAAGTATTTGAAGCCAATTAAGACATGTTATTGTTTTCTGATTTCATGACAAAGGATGAAACATGGGTATATCTTTATGATCACGAAACAAATGCTCAGTTCCAGGAAAGGAATCATACTTCCCCTCCAAGGCCTAAGAAATTTGAGAGCAGGAGATTGGCACAGAAAGTCATGGTGACAGTTTTTTGAGATGACAAGGGCATCATTCATCTTGATTTTCTGTAATGTGGTTGTGCTGTGAACAGTGAGTTGTACACTGAAAAGTTCAAAATGCATAGAAAAACCACTTGGAGGAAGAAGCTGTACAAGAATCTGAAAATAATTCCTTTTCATCAAGATAATGCATGATCACACATATCTATAACAACAAATCAAGCAATTGGCAAATAGCACTGGTCAGTGGTCCACAGGCTATCATACAGCCTGAATCTGGTACTCTCTTTCCAGCTTTTAGTCAGATGAAGGACAGACTACAAAGATAACAATTTGATGACACTCACGAGGCTTAAAGTGGCTATAAAGAAGCAGGTGCATGGTGCACACCTGAATTTTTAATAATTAACAATGGTATAAATGCATCACTTGAAATGGAGACTATATTGAGATGTAACTTTGAGGAAAAGTTATTCTATTAATATATATTGTTTGAATGACCTTTGTCAGGTAACAAAAAAAGTTATGTCTGCTTTTGCATTACTTTTGATACAACCTTCACACATGTGTGTATCTGCATGTATGTGTATGTGCATACATGTCGGAGCAACGGCATTGGTTTATTTACATCCTCATAATATATCAGTTTGATACAAAAAAAGAGAAACCAAGAGCATAAATACCAGACTTAAAAAATAAATTATTTACATTATTTACATTCAACGGATAATTGTTCTCATCTTGTTTGTTGTTAACACAACGTTTCAGCTGATATACCCTCCAGCCTTCTTCAGGTATCTTGGGGAAATTTGGAACTTGGGTTCTCATTCCTAAGGTATTTTTCAATGTTCTTCTTCTTATCATTATTATTGTTCAGGTCACTGCTTGGAATCGAACTCGGAATCTTTGGGTTAGTAGCCTGTGCTCTTAACCACTACGCCATATGCTCGTGGGTGTAGTGGTTTAGAGCATGGGCTACTAACCCAGGATTCCGAGTTTGATTCCAAGCAGTGATCTGAACAATAACAATAATAATAATAATAATAATAATAATAATAATAATAATAAGAAGAAGAAGAAGAAGAAGAAGAAGAAGAAGAAGAAGAAGAAGAAGAAGAATAACATTGAAAAATACCTTAGGAATGAGAACCCTGGTTCAAAATTTCCCGTAGACACCTGAAGAAGGCTGGAGGGTATATCAGTCGAAACGTTGTGTTAACAACAAACAATATGAGGACAAATATCCATTGAATGTAAATAATGTAAATAATGTACATAATTCCTCATCTCTTACATATAGAACTGTATTAAAAAAAAATTGTCGGGCAGGGCCAATTTGATTGATTAAAAAGCCTTCAAAGTGGTGCCCCAGCATGGCCAATGTTCAGGACAGCTTTGTAAATCATTCCTGAATTTTGAAGATAAAATAAAATAAATACTGATTATGTTTATGATGTCATGACCCATATAAACAAAGGTTTATGCCAATGAAGAATAACCAGCTAAATTATGAATTACTTCTTTTCCGAGATAAATTGTCCATTATGACCAAATAATTATTTTGGTAACAATGAAACATGATTTTTGAAAGACAATAAAACAAGATTGTATAAGCTTTACCCTTTATTTCATTGAAAGAAGAATCTACATAGAAGAATGGAAGATTATACGGAAGTATCAAAAATGAAGAAAGCAAATCACTCAACTTACCTTAGTCTATCTAGAAGATACATCTTGTCTGTCATTTCCCACTTGAAAGTTTGGTATTAGAAGAGAGAATATATATTTATCATCATAGTTCTTGACTTGGTTGGCTCTAAAAATTCAAGCAATTTACATAACGATTTAGAGAAACTGATTTATAAGCCAAGTAAGATGTCTTGGGAGTAGTTCTACTTCTGATAAATAGACAGGAGAATACCGAAAGGTGGCAATTTGACAGAGTTGTTAGAGAGCATTGTTTTGACTTTCTGTGCTCTGAGTTCAAATCCTACCAGAGCCAACTTTGTTTTTCATTGTTTTGTGGTTGATAAAAAACATCAATTCAGAATAATGGATTAGCAGAACTGTTAGTGAGGTTCAACAAGATTCCTTTTGGCTTTGTGCAGTCAGACAGTAATGCCAGCAATGACACTGGTTTCAAACTATATTGGCCCTTAAGTGACAGCCTTTTCCTTGGGCAACGTTGGTAGTATGGAGAGAAGTCACTTGCATGCATGGACAACTGCCAGTCTTTCACAAGGAACTGTGCATAGGCCTGCAGATACAGATTTAGATAAATGATCAACCCTGACTGAAAGAAGCCCCAAAGAGTGTAATGTACTTTGTTATGGAGTCCCAAAATGTGATTGAAACCTATATAGGATTTGTTTGTATGTCAGCTTTGATGTAATATCAATAATACAAAATCATAATTGAAGTAGATGTTTTTTAATTTTACTGACAAGAATACTTTCTACAGCAATTAAAAATGTTTTTTTTTTTTCAAAATGAACCTGGCTTAAAAATAAGCACTGGAAATAACTTATTTGACTAAACCTTTCAGCATGGCCACAGTTCAATGAATGAAACAGTTAAAACAGTTAAAAGAAAAGTAATACAGTAGGGTCTCACAGTGGATAGGTGTGGCCTATTGGTTAGGATGTTCAGCTCCTGATCATAAGATTCAATTCTCAGAATGGGCAGTACCTTGAGTTCTTGAGCAGGGCACTCCATTTCGTGTCACTCTAGCCAATTCAGATAAAAATAAAAAGTAGCTGAGTATTGGTGCAGTCCTATTTCCTGCTGGTCATTACATCCTTAATTTTTCCCTTGGGTCAAGAAATAAGGAGTGAGGGGATGTCTATATCAACATGTGACTGCATAGGCACCTAAACCCTAAATGAAAGCATGGTACAAACTAGAAAATCATAGTCATTTGTGAGTGATGACTGAGTTTTACTTTTTTTTTATAGGGTTGTGTATATGTAATATTAGTTTCAAATTTTGGCACAAGGCTAGAAATTACGAGGGAGTGAGCAAGTCAGTTATATCAATTCTAGTACTCAATGGTTATTTTATTGTCCCTGAAAGGATGAAAGTCAACCTCAGCAGAATTTGTATATGTATATACAGTATAATCATCCTGTCAATTGACTTGCTTGGGCCATTGCAACTATACCACATCAGATGTCCTTTTTGAACAATATGGCATGATTGTCTAGTTAGGGTTTTTATCACATTGATCTTTCACAGTTTGAAATATCTCACCTGCACACACCATGACCACAGATGTTGGCAAGTAGCTCACTTATTGAACTGATAGATACTGGCCATTGATAGTTTGATGATTGTTAATCTGTTCAGTATCTAGTGATATTCACCATTTATTCAATAAGTGTGTGGCTTAGTGGTTAGGGTAATTGGTTTGTGATTGTAAAGTTGTGAGTTCAATTCCTGATGGTGTGTTTTGTCCTGAGCAAGACACTTTATCTCATGTTGCTCCAGTCTACTCAGCTGGCAAAAATGAGAAGTACCAGTATTTCAAAGGGCCAGCCTTGTCATATCTTGTGTCATGCTAAATCTCCCCGAGGACTATATTAAAGGTACACATGTCTGTGTCATGCTCAGCCACATGCATGTTAATTTCATGAGTAGGCTGTTCTGTTTATCAGATCAACTGGAACCTTTGGTGTTGTAACCAACGAAGTGCCAGTTTTATTCAATAAGTTCATTTGTCAAACTAGTTCACAACTACTGTGCTGCAGCCTATGATTTCTACTTACTCTGGCTCAGGTGGTTATGTGCTTTTGAAACCATAGCTTGGATCTTGACAGATGCTATTGCTCTGGGTCAGAGTAGACCTGAAAACAATACTAAGAGCTGGTTCCACATTCCTCAAAGCTCTGAAAGTCCTGATCAGGGTCCTGCAAGCAGATGAAATTTGAAGTCATACATAGGACATATGTTCTTTTATTCTTTTATTCTCTTACGGGTTTTAGTCATTTGACTGTGGTCATGCTGGAGCTCCACCTTTAGTCGAACCAACTGACCCCATGACTTATCCTTTGTAAGCCTAGTACTTATTCTATCAGTCTCTTTTGCCAAACTGCTAGCTTATGAGGCTGTAAACACACCAACATTGCTTGTCAAGCAATGGTGGGGGGACAAACACAGACATACACACAAATATATACATATATACATATATATATATATATATATAATATATATATATATTATATATATATATATATATATATACAGGCTGACCAAAACCTTGTGAGTGGATTTGGTAGACAGAAACTGAAAGCGAGCTGGCAGAAACGTTAGCACGCCGGGCGAAATGCTTAGCGGTATTTCGTCTACTGTTACGTTCTGAGTTGAAATTCCGCCGAAGTCGACTTTGCCTGCCCCTTGTGGGTAATAAAGAAATAAGAAACTGAAAGAAGCCTGTTGCATATGTATACACACACACACACACACATAAATATATATATATATATATATAATATATATATATATATGTACATATGCGATGGGCTTCTTTCAGTTTTCACAAGGCTTTGGTCAGCCTGTGGCTATATTAGAAGACACTTGCACAAGAAGCCACATAGCAGGACTGAACCTGGAACTATGTGGTTGGGAAGCAAGCTTCTTACCACACACATGCTCCTTATATGGCTGAGTGAAAATTTTCAGTTTGCTGAAATTATACAAGGAACCTGTTAAAAAGTTTTTCTGTTTGTTATTTGCATAACTAACATCAGTTAATCTGAGTTCTTCAACTTACAGTAAATAAACTCTGTGATAGTTATTTATGAAAGTACACAGTGGTGAAAAAGGTTTTGTTCAGCTAGATGACAGTGTTGCTGCTGCTCTCTGCTGCTGCTTCTGTTGTGGCTGTTCAGTGTCTTACTTATAGCAGTCTTCATTGAAAACTCATAAAAAATTAGACTATTCAGTACATTAAGCACAGATAACATCTAACCTTGAATTTTCTAAATACAAAGTATTTATATATACAAGAAAGAAAAAGTGAGAGAAATTGAGAGAGAGAGAGAGAAAGAATAGAGAAAAGTGGAGAGAAGAGAAAGAAAGAGAATGCAGAGAAACAGAGAAGATAGAGAGAAAGATAGAAAACTAGGAGAGAGAGAGAGAGAGAGAGAGAGTGAGAGAGAGAGTGAGAGAATAAGAAAGTGTGGAGAGAAAAGAGAGGAATTGGAGAGAAGAGAAAGAAAGAATGTAAAGAAAAAGAAAAAGAGAGAATATAGAAAGAGAAAGACAGAAAAAGAGAAGGAAAGAGAAAGAGAATGAGAGAGAATGAGATAGATAGAGAGAGAGAGAGAGAGAAAGAGAGAGAGAGAGAGAGAGAGAGAGAGAGAAAGAGAGAAAGTTGTGAGTCAGAGTAACAACCTGGTTCATTTAATGCTTTCAAATTACTAGCTAAAATCCCAGCTGTCACATAAAGGCAATTTGGACTCTGCACTTAAGGAAGCATGTCATTTTGTCTAAAGAAAGAATAATAAAGAACTATACTTATTGTTAAAGCAATGGGCCAAGAACAGATGAAGAAATAAATCTGAAAAAAAAAAAAAAAGCAAGAGAAATGTACGTCAGCTTTTATATTAGTTTGAGGAAAGTAAAAACAAACTTTTCTAGAATATTATTTCCTACCTCATTAGACTAAGTGTACATGCAATGGTGTAATTTTATGGCTTCGTTTGGTCAGTGTTTTGTAAGGTGAAATATTTCTAGTTGATTGAGTTAACCTCATTATATTACTGGTTCTTATTTTACTGATCCCAGGCTGATTGATACTGAAGTTGAGCTTGGCTTAAATGAAACTGGAGTGTATAATAAACGTAAATCATTATTTTATTGTTTCAACGTGGTGAGCTGGGCAGATTCTTTGGCACATCGGGCAAATTACTTGGCTCTTCATGTTCTGAGCTCAAATCCCACCAAGGTCAATCTTGCCTTCCATCCTTTCTGGGTTGACCAAATAAATTATCCGTTAAATACTGTGGTTGACATAATCGTCTAGTCTCCACCTCTCCTGGAAATCCCAGGCTTTGTTCCAAGTTGAGAAAGAATTATTTTATTGTCTCAGTACCTTCCAGTATTCAGTATTCTTTTCTTTTTTTAATTTATACTTGTTGGGTCTGAACGCAGGGGTGGTACCCATGGCCTTTGTAGGCCCTCTAAGACTGGTGAGGTTGATACTGTAATGTTCTTTTTTAACCATTGTAAAGTCCACACTCTGAGAAAAGACATAAGCATGGAAAGAGTTAAGAAAGCTGACATTTTAGGAAGAAAAGACAAGGTTTAGTGGTCTGATGTAGACCTTGTGGTTTGGTTACAATAAAATCGATGAAAGGAGGGAGGACTGGGTTGGGAATGCTTGAATGAAGGTTGCATGAATCCAGTAGTCTCTGAGGAGCAGAGGCCATTATAGTAGCACTGAAAAGAGGTAGACAAAAGAGACAGTGCATCTGTAGGCCTGAGGCTGGAATATGCTTATCAGTGACTTTATTTCACTCAATCTCTATATACTAGAGACAGATTCCTACTCTACATTTTAAGTTCTTTTACTCTTTTACTCTCTTTTACTTGTTTCAATCATTTGACTGTGGCCATGCTGGAGCACCACCTTTAGTCAGGCAAATCAACCCCAAGACTTATTCTTTGTAAGCCTAGTACTTATTCTATCAGCCTCTTTTGCCGAACCACTAAGTTACAGGAACATAAAAACACCACCATCGGTTGTCAAGCGATATTGGTTTGGGGGGGGGGACAAACACAGACACACAAACATATACACACACATATACATATATATATATATTTACGACGGGCTTCTTTCAGTTTCCATCTACCAAATCCACTCGCAAGGCTTTGGTCATCCCGAGGCTATAGTAGAAGACACTTGCCCAAGGTGCAATGCAGTGGGACTGAACCTGGAACCATGTGGTCCGTAAGCAAGTTACTTACCACACAGCCACTCCTGCGCCTTTTAAAGTATTTTTATTAGCTTGCTTTAGAAATTACTTTAGTTACATTTTGAGCCCTAGTGACTTTGTTGTGTTTAAGAGCAGCAAGAGGGAAAAATATATCTCCTAGAGAAATACCACTTTTCCTCTCTATTGATATATCCAGTTAGAGAGTTAAAACATCTTTCAACGTATAGATTTTCTAATTTATCTTATTTTCACCAAAATAATCTTATTTAGCAGTTCAATGCTTCCGTTGTTATTACCAAACGTCAAAGTAATTATCATTTACTAATAGTATCTTATTACTTAAAGTAATGGAATGGTAAAGATAGAGCATCAAACTAAATTCTTTACACTTTCATATCCCTAAATCTATCACGAAAATTAAACCTCTTTGTACTCTATTTTTTTTTTTACTTTATTATATTTTATCTTGTTATTTTAATTTAATTTAATTTATTTCACTCTCCTCCTTTACCTTCCTGACTTCTACAGACAACATTAACCGGTTATCTTATTACCCTTTAACCATATTAGAGGGTAGTTAGATACACCAAAACACTGTTTGAATTATTCTTTCTGTATTCTGGCTTCAAAACTTATAAAGGTTGAGTTTGTTTTTTTATTCGTTTGGGAGTTGATAAAATAAGTACTGGTATGTATTTATAGGACACTTCTATTTGAAAATTTATGACCTTGTGCTAACAAAAAAATATTGCTGTTCTATTTTCTGTTATTTCAAACACCAGTTTTGCTATGAAATCTAAAATTATTTAAGAATATTTTGTATTGTTTCCAAATAATTTTCATCAATTTCTTCTTACCCCTAATCCTTTTAATTTTCGATTAATTTCAAATAATTCTCTATACTCTTTTACTTGTTTCAGTCATTTGACTGCGGCCATGCTGGAGCACCACCTTTAGTCAAGCAAATCGACCCCAGGACTTGTTCTGTGTAAGCTTAGTACTTATTCTATCAGCCTCTTTTGCAGAACTTCTAAGTTACGGGGATGTAAATACACCAGCATCGGTTGTCAAGTGATGATGGGGGGGGGACAAACATAGGCACACAAACACACACACATATATACGACGGGCTTCTTTCAGTTTCTGTCTACCAAATCCACTCGCAAGGCTTTGGTCAGCCCGAGGCTATAGTAGAAGACACTTGCCCAAGGTGCCATGCAGTGGGACTGAACCCGGAACCATGTGATCCGTAAGCAAGCTACTTACCACACATCCACTCCTGCACCTATTATATATACTTGAAATATCTTATATATAAATCTGACATTGGCTGAATAAAGACATATTAAATGAAGCTCTTAACACATTTATCTGTTTTAACAGCTACAGCTGGTTGAAGTAGTGAATCTTTAAACAAAACATTATGCGGCAGCTTATATTCTCATTCACTAATTGCAACATGTGTAAGTTGATCCTAAATAATGAGCTCATGGAAGAGCCATCCTAGCTATTTAATGACTCACAAAACTATCACATTTCCTTTGACCCTTTTGTTACTGTGTTTCTGTTGAAACACACTGGCTTTGTTTCATTTTCTTTTGAAAATAGTTAAGAATTTAATAAAATAATTTTCCATTATTAAGCTGGTGTTTGGAATTAGTAATAGTAGTAGTGGTAGTAGAGAACTACCACTACTACTCCACTGCCATTGCCACCAACACCATCACCATCATCACCGCCTCCATCTTCACATCAGTGCCATAATGTGGTAGTGGTGGTGGTGTTAGTAGTGGCAGTGGTGGTGTTAGTAGTGGCAGTGGTGGTGATAGAGTAAATAAACATGAAATTTTAACTGAAGGCTTTAATTTACACCACTTAAAAGCAAGGAGTTTGTATCATTGAACCAGGGTCAGTCTTAGGTTGGTTGGTATCAAAAAGGTTAAATCTATTCATTTCCACAACTGTAATCTGATTGCTGACTTTGTCACACACTATGACCAGGTCATAGTTGTACAACAGAAAGTTGACAACTCATAAAATAAATTCAAAGTAAAAACTTGATATTCACAATTGGAGCAGCATTAAATTAAATTAAAATAAACACATATGTATCATATTAAATGTATACACATCAGTGATAGGCAAGGTACTGTAGTTTTCATCTGAGATAAAATTTCTTATTGACTCTAATGTATATCTACACACACACACACACACGCACACACACACACACACACACATACATATACATACATAAATATATATATACATATTAATATTTTTGCAGATGGCTCATATGTAATTGTACACTTGTTTCCATCAATATTGTATTGTGTGTAAAAAACATCCTGATGAGGGGAGTGTCAGTTTCAAAAATATGGATTGTATCATATTAATTGGCGCATCTCTGAAACAGCCCGTAGATGAAAAATTTTTGTAATTTTTGTATTTTTGTATTTTTTCTGTATTTTTTTCTGGAATTTTAATTTGTCATTTTAATATATCCTTCTCATGTTTTATTATCCCAAATTTTTAATTTATCAATGTTTTATAACATTAAGCGTAAATTCACTGTGTTTTGTATGTAACACTGATTCTTGTACATTTATAAATATTATATGATTTTTATCTGTTTATATATATTATTATATTTTTATATATGTCGGATTTTAGTTCCGTTTGTAGATATAAATGAATATATGAATATATGTATGTATTTGATCTTTGTGTGTGGATCTTAGTAATGTTCCTTTAGTTCCTGCTCGCATTGCCTCCGCTAATATTAAGAAGTGGAATATAGCTCATTTGGAGCACTACAACTCCAGTCTGTATTATATTTTGAGTTTTGTTATTTATAGCAATCTCAAGATATAACTGTGTATTTTGTATTATATATAGGTATATATATATATATTATATATATATATATATATATATATATAGGTATATATATATATATTATATATATATATTATATATTATATATATATATTTTTTACATACACACACACACACACACATGCACACACACACACACACGCATGTATAAGTCATAAGTCACAAAACCCTCAGAGTTTCTTCTTGGAAGAAAACTGCTGTAGCTTACCTATCAGTGATATACCTAAAGTATGATGCATAGATGGCTATCTTAAGTAAATTTAGCAGTTTTATGTATTATTAAATAACTCATTCACAATGTAATTATTTCAGTTTCAACACACTGCTTGTTGCAAGACCACTACTACTCCAACTTGAATCTTGAAGTGTTTGAGTGTTTGAATAACTATTTCTATGCCATAACTCAGTTTGAGTAATGGTGACTGGGGCCACACAAGCTGAACACCAATTACATTAGTCAGCAATCTAGGAAGACTTGCAATGGACACAGACAGAAGCATACATTTATAACAAACTAATAATTCCCATCTCCCTCCCCAAAAAACAGTAACAGAAGAAGCAGCTGTTATGATTTTGATATGGTTATATCTTTTGTCTTTTTATCTTCTATCTTTCACTTGTTTCAGTCATTAGACTGTGGCCATGCTGGGGCACTGCCTTGAAGAATTTATAGTCAAATGACTCAACCCCAATACTTTTTTCTTTTTAAAGCTTGGTACTTATTCTATCAGTCTCTTTTGCTAAACCACTAAGTTATGGGGACATAAACACACCAACACCAGTTGTCAAGTGGTGGTGGGTGACAAACTCAGACACACACACACACACACACATATGACAAGCTTCTTTCAGTCCTCATTTACGAAATCCACTTGCAATGCCTTGGTGATCCTGAGGCTATAGGAGAAGACACTTGCTCAAGGTGCCATGCAATGCGGATGAACTTGAAACTATGTGGTTGTGAAGCAAACATCTTACCACACAGCGACGCCTGTGCCTATGGTTATTGTTCAAAAAAGAGATGTCTTTGTTTTCTGAAACCTAAGAAAATTCTTTAAAACAAAGAAGCCAAAAACAACCAAAAAAAAAGAGAAAAAAGTATGAGAAAAATGAAAGAAAGAATTCGATCATTAACGAATTTTGTTTCTGATAACAATTAATTAGAACTTCGGCATTTGATGGAAATCATTTGAGTAATAGAAGAATCTGTTCTCAGCTTTTGATGATGCTTTGGTTAAAAAGTATGGCTGGAGTTTGTAGATAATCTAGCATTGCCAGTGTGTTTTGAATACGTGATGCGTGTGAGTGATTTCTCATCCTTCTACAAATACCACTACACCTTACATCTATTTACAAGTTTCATTGATTATATGCTATTGAATTTCTTTATATCCACCTCATATACATATATTAAATAAGGTCAGACTCTTTTTATGTGAAAAATAGAGTTGATTCTAACATAAATGGAGCATAAACAGAAAGAACCTATATTCAAAAAGTTGACCCAATCAAAAAGCCAGTTGTACAAGATAAGATAAAGAGAAAAGAAAGCTGGCAATGCCTCAATATAATTCATGATAGAAGGTGTGCTCTGATACTACAGAAGATAGATGCATCCAATTTATATGCAAGGAGTTATATTGTTGTATCCTATTAAAATGTGGAGAAAGTTCTTA
>NC_042998.1:92822271-92829771 GCF_006345805.1 Octopus sinensis
TTCATTTTATTTATCACTTTTAAGGGACAGATGCAAATGATTTGGATTAAATAATCAGTAAGTCATTTAGGCCAAAAATACACAGATGGTAGTGTGAAAATATAGATTCTGAAGCATTCCAAAAGAATTTTGTTTAAAAAAAAAATTATAAATGGACTTAAGTCATTGCAAGCACTCAAACCATGGCAGATTACATGAGCTCTTGGAATAAGTTCTATAATTTTTTTCAATACATTGAATGACAACATTAAAAAAACCCCACAAAAACAAAGAAGCAAATTCTGTGTTTTTTGATATGAAATATTGATTTAAGCTTATCATCATCATCATCATTGTTATCTTCCTCAGCTTAGTTGTCATCATATTCCTCTTGCTCCTCCTCATCCTGCTCCATGCACATTCACACACACACACTCACACACACACACACACATACACACACAAACACACATACACATACACCCACACACAACAGGCTTCTTTCAGTTTCCTTCTACCAAATCTACTCACAGGGCTTTGGTCAGCCCAAGGATATTGTAGATGTTTCTTGCTCGGAATGTCACAATGAGAGTGAAACTGAAATCATGTGGTTGGGAAGCAAACTGCAAACTTTTTAACCACTCAGCCATGTCTGCACCTGATTCATAATAAAACTGTTCTGCAACACTAATGGAACACTGCCTAGAATTGGATGTGTAATATTTGTTTTGCTAATTGTTAGTAAGCATTTGGTTGAATAAACCATACAAATTGTATGTTAAAAAGAAAAGTAAATATGAAATGATAATGTTTATAAAACAATACCTTAAAAAAATGCAACTTTAATTATATTATTCTCAAAAGCAAATTGAATTTTAATTGAATAGACAAACATTTCTATGAAGTAGAAAAATGTCGATTATATTTTAGTGAAACTTATTATAATTAATGTATAAAGAACACTGTAGAATTTATTCAATAATGACAATAATTTTGTAGTTTTAGTTGCTGCATTTCAATACTTTTTAATACTATGTAAGCATTAAAGCCCTTATAATGCTGGACATGGTTTATAATTTAGGCTTATTGACAATAAAGGATCTAAAAGTAATTTCTACAGCAAATAGTTTTATTGACATAAAAAAAATTCGTAAAATTTTGCTAATGTTTTTGATAAAATTACATTTTGTTTATGTTTTATAAAAAATGATAGGATAAACGATTCAGATGCATGTTTTCTGAAATTGTACTCAGAAAAAAAGCAAAAACAAAATCCTCCATAAAATATTAACAGTGAAGGCATTTGAATTTAGGAATATAGTGAAAGCTTTAACAGATAAATATAGATTAGTTTATCCACAAAGCAAAGTAAAAATAAAATATATCAGAGAGAAAAATATATGTTAAATGTGATTTTATTAAAAGGGACTACATCACTTTCTGGAACCGAGTTAAAAATGTTTGAAAAGACATTTGGGTTTAGGAATATATTGAAGATTTTATCACATAGATCAATTTATCTACAAAGCAAAGCAATAAATACTACAAAACAATATACTTTGAATTTGATTTTGTTAAAAGGAGTGATATCACTTGCAGGTGTTGAATAGAAAATATCTATTGAAAACTAAACTGAAAAACTCGAGTGGGTTAGGAATTTAACATTAATCTTCATTTTAAAGTTCTAGGAATAGCAATTATATGGTTTGGCATTGTTAGAAAAATTTCAGTCTCTCTGATAATGGATAAAAGGTTTATATGTCATTGACTTGATCTAAAAACAAAAGGTAATTTGTCTGATGAGCTACCATTCATGACTAAAATTATAAAAATGTATCTTCTTTCTCTGTCTCTTCTACAAATGGCCTTTGCTACATAAGAACTACATAGCTTCAGTAAAGTCTACTTGATTCATCCACTTCCTGGTGCTTAACATCCCTACTATCTTCTATATAACCCAACACTAATCACTTTCCTTCCCAATGATTATGCTCGGTCGCTCAGATATGTCACACATTGCTGTACTTAAGAAGAATCACCCACCACAACAGAATTAATATCTGTAAACTAAGGTGCCATGCAAAAAAGCATTGGTATGGGTTCTGGTGCTATATAAAAAGTACAGATGCTGATGCTACATAAAAAGTGCTGGAGATTGTGCCATGTAAAAAGCACTCGGTACACTTTGTAAAGTAGTTGGCATTAAGGAGGGTATCCAGCAGTAAGGATCAAGCCAAAGCAGACTATGGAACTTGGTGTGGTTCCTTAGCCTTACCAGTTTCTGTCAAGCCATCCAACACATGCCAGCATAGAAAATGGACGTTGAATGTTGATGATGATGACGATGATGATGATTGATGATATGTTGGCTGAGTGGTAAGAATTTTGCTTTCCAATCTCATGGTTCCAGGTTCAGTCCCACTACATGGTAGCTTGAGCAAGTGTTCTCTACTATAACCTTGGGTGATTAAAACCTTGTGAGCGTATTTGTTAGATGGAAACTAAAAGAAATCTATCGTACAAATATGTCTATATGTGTGTGTGTCTTTGTGGTTGTGTTGTCCCCCACCACCACTTGACGACCAGTGTTGGTGTGTTTACGTGCTCATAACTAAGTGGTTTATCAAATGGGACCAATAGAATAAGAACCAAGCTTACTAAAAAATAAGTACAGGGGTTGATTCATTCAACTAAAAGTTCTTCAAGGCATTGCCCCAGCATAGTTGCAGTTTAATGACTGAAACAAACAAGAAAGATTTTTAAAATATATATAAAAGTTAATCTCCATCATTTAACACCCATTCTCTATGCTGGCATGGGTTGGACTCTTTGACATATTTCATTCCATAATGACTATCTCCGAAGAGTGCAGGGTTACATAATCTGACTTTACATAATCCTAACATTCTGTTGAACCCCTAGTGTGAAACCGATTGGTAAGATTAGCCGTAATGGATATATAATACAGTTCACTTTGATTAATATATATATGTATGATGGATTTTCCTGTCAAAGACAATGCTTGGGTGTTCTGTGAGAAGACTAAAAAAGAAAAGACTCCAACCAAATAAACTATCAACAACACACTCTCATTTCTATTACTACCATTCACCAATGTTTACAATTCATTCACTTCATCTGGTGACTACTCATGTGAGTCCTCAGGCCACCAAAAGTTTTATAGATATGAACATGAGCATGAATTATTAAACCAATATGAGATCTAGTTG
This sequence comes from Octopus sinensis, assembly GCF_006345805.1. Classification (NCBI taxonomy): domain Eukaryota; kingdom Metazoa; phylum Mollusca; class Cephalopoda; order Octopoda; family Octopodidae; genus Octopus; species Octopus sinensis. The sequence continues at coordinate 92,825,481 of NC_042998.1, forward strand.
AGAAATCACAATGTGAACAATGGTAGTTTTTGAGAAAACTGTTATATACTCTCACACACACACCATATTCCTTTCTATTTACCAATTTTCCTTATAATGTATTGGACAACACATTAGCCAGCACTTTTCACACAGTGAGATTAAACCCTTAAGAACTCAGTTCTGAAGCAGAGTCCTTAGCCAGACAACCATTCTGAGAGACAATATGATTAAATGGGAAAGGTAATGGACTCCTCTCCAGGTTGTGAGTCCAAATCTACTTCAGTTGCTTTGTTTCTGGGAAGAATTGCTTTTATTCTCATTTCCTCATTTTACCTACGTATTGCGTGTAAGTACCAGATGAATTTGAAAATGTTATCCACTGATGTAAACTAGTGTTTTATCCAGAGAAATATTTACTTATTATTCTTATCTATTTTATGCTAATTAGCTCTGTTTAAATACTGGCCATTTAAAAGGGTTTGGTAGAAATTTAAATTTATATTTTTGTTTGCACTACTCTCTGTTAGATTCCTTTTGTGTAGCATATCTCTCTTTTAAGACAGGAAGCATGACATAGACATTATACAAGTTAGAAACGAGAAATATGAATAAAGAATTATTTTAAATCCATTGTAATATTTACCTGCAAAAATAGAAGACACAAAGAGTTCTATTTCTACAAAAGCAGACAATACTTTGGTTATTTCTATATTTTCTCTGGCTTTTACAAAAGAGGTGGCAGTATTCTATTTTGTTTTCCTAAATACATAGCAGAATTCACTCTTGGAGGTATTCATTTGAATGAAGATATTCAATGTACATATTTCCTTAGTTAATATTGTAAAGTTTTATATTCTTGAGACAGAATAAATCGCTATTAAGAGAAAGAAAACTTGACTATTCATTTAGTTGAAATGAAATTTCTGATTATTATAAAATAATTTTGTCTCCTTCAACCAAAAATATTTTCAGACAAATATGTTATATTAGACAATATATTATGTGAAATATAACATATTTCAAATTTACTTTATTTTCAAATGATTCAATTTATAAGATATCTTACTATAAACAAGATTATTTATATATCAAAATGTTAAATTCTTTTGTGCTTGATTGAGATGGCAATAGTTTTAATTAACTTTAGTTCCTGTTTAAAACTGTTTCAACAAATTATATAAAATATGTTACATATAGCTTACATTATGGAACATACGCATTGGCAGCTGGTAACTGGAGATCATAATGATTTTGGTAGCTCCTGACTGCATCTCTCCTCACTGTAAAAGCTAAACAGCAGTGATACTACCAGAGAATAACCAGATTCATTTGTTCCACTTTTTCTGCCAGTAATTTGATGTGTGGAATAAGATCCCTCCACCACATGAAAATCAGCAAAGGTCAGCAATAGGAAGAGCATCTGGTTGTAAAATAATATATGCCTCAGCAATACATTCATCTAATCCAAGTATGGAAAAATAGATATAAAAATGAATGAAAGAACAAATATTGCTGAAAGTTTGGTTTTATTCTTTCTCTTACATGCTTCTACCATATCCATAATGGAGGTTTCTCTGTTTCTCTCTGCTGGTTGCCAGTTACTGCTGTTATTGATCTTAGCTTTAATGCCTGCCAGGTGGGACATAGTGGTGTACTGCTATAAATCCACAGCATCCACTCTCCACTAAAAGTATTGCACATGGGCATCCTTGTGCTTTTTGTGACTCTCAAAGATTTTAGAGACATCCTGTCATGTGCCTATGCCATATTACCTTTTCAAGAGATTGTGAACACCAGAATCAAAACAAGTTTTTGTGAGTACTGGACCAGCACATCATTGAAAAGGCCCAAAAAGGCCAAAATGTACCTATACACACATATACACATGTATATATATATATATACAGGGTGGTCACTAGGAAAGCAGAAAATTCATGAAATGCTGATTTATATTTTCACAAGATGTCTTTGAGGTAAACAATAAGCACCACAAAGCGTGATATCATATTAATACTCACAGATGTTCAAAATGTTTTCCATGCACTTTGTGACCACATTTTAATTGAGAAATCCAAGCTTGAGTGGAATTTTGAAGCGTAACTTGAGAGATGTCATTCCAGTTTTTTATTGAACATGTTTTCAATTCATCAGTAATAGTTATATGGCATTCATATTTATCTCTGCTAGGCTTCAGACACAGTAATTCATCACATTTAAGTCCAGACTCTTTGAAGGCCAATCTCCAGGTGCAATAAAGCAAGGGGTAGATTGCTGGAGAAACTGAATTGTAGCCCTGGCTGTGTGGGGCATTGCACCATCCTGCAGCCATGTCCATGACTCATCACCCATGAGAATTTGTAGACATATTTCCTCACAGTAAACTTGTTGGCTTACAATTTTCTTTTTCCTTCATTGAGGACTATGGCAATATTCTTCAATAAATCTTAGCTCTGTTTTTCCATGCCATCCAACAGCAGCATAACAAAACACTGATGGCTGTAAGTTATCATATTCCACAAGCAGCTCTTTGCCAGGTATGTCAGTTTTCACATTCAAATACACTTCTTAGTAAATGTGATCATTTTATCTGTTCAAAGGAGGGTGCAGTGGAAATATTATTTCATCTGAAAACCATACTTTTCTCAAAGCATATTCTTATTCAAAACAATTAATTAGTGCAACCAACTTATTTGCTTGTATTTCCTGATGTCGCTCAGTAAGAATGTTACATTTTATTCTTTGATAGCAACTTCAGTTCACTTTCTTTGAGAATTTCAATCACAGATGTTTTTGAAATATTGAGTGATCTCTCACTGAGTGATGTTGAGTGATCTCTCATTGAGTGATGTCAAGTGATCTTTCATTGACTTAAATGTCTCTGTTGTGCCTTGTCAAACAGGTAACACAACTAAATTCGTTTCTTTGGTCCAGTCCCCTTTTTGTAAGCACTAGCTGTTTGAGGTCCTTCCTGTTTCAAAGTTTCAACAACAGTTATTAAATTGATGCCTTGTGATAGTTGAAAAAAAGTTTGGTAGTACAGTTAAACATCTAGTCAGTCCCCAAGTCAGATTTTCACTCTTGAAGGGAACAATAATTTGTCTCTGAAAGTCTGATGACTGTTTCCTTCCACAGCTTTCTTCCATCATGTGGGGCTCACTCAGAAGCAAATGACATCAATGCTTGTTATGATTACATGACAGAAACAATGAATCAGAAACCACCTATCATATAGATTATTGATGATCTAACTAATCCTTGTTAGTTTTGCCTTCAAATTTTCTGCTTTTCTTGTGACCATCCTCTGTGTGTGTGTGTACATATATATATATATATACATACACACATATATATATATACATACATACATATGGATGTTATAGGAATAAATGTGTGTCCTTATCATCATTTTAGCATCCTTCTTTCCATGCTTGCATGGGCTACATGGAGTTTATGAAAGCAGATTTTCTACTGCTGGATACTCTTCCAGTCATCAACCTTCAATTGTTTCCAAGCAAGGTAGTGCTTCCCCATGATCAGACATATTTCCACAACATATATAAGAAAACAACAACACCGCTAGCATGATAGTGATACACATTTACTATTATGCAATGTCAAGACAAGATAACACACATACACACACACACACACTTATATGTACATGCCACACTCACACATGGCTGTCTTCTGTCAGTTTCCACTGACCAAATCCACTCACAAGACTTTGGTCAAACTGGGGCAGAGTAGGAGACACTTGCCCAGGGTGCTACACAGTGGGACTGAACCTGAAGCTATGTGGTTTGTATGGATTTATGTATGTATGTAATGCATATGTTATGTGTGTCTGTATATATACATATATTTGTGTGTGTATATGTGTGTGTGTGTTTGTGTGTGTGTGTGTGTGTGTCTTAGCTCATTTTTATTGGTTGTTTAGTTTCTACAAGGGAGAGAGGTTTTGCTGGAGATTTATTATTTTTTCATTAATTTAATGGAATTTAATACATTTTATTTTAATTTAATTACATGTTTTTTTTTAATTAAATTAAATTAGATTTCAAATAAAATATTTATTCAAAGTATTTGTAGACAAACTGTTTCAATATGATTATGTTTCATCAGTAGAAGCTAATTAGAGTTACATTAATAATATTAAATTTATTAGGACTTGAAAAAAGAAGACAAATATAAAGTAATAAGCATTGACAGTTTGAAACATGTAATAAAAAAAATGAGAAAAATACGGTTCCTTGTTGATCAGGTAAAAAAGAGAATAAATTTAAGTTGAATTACAAACTGTTTATAGACT
>NC_042998.1:92832271-92882271 GCF_006345805.1 Octopus sinensis
TCTTTTTCATCCCTGGGTTGCTTCCCTTGAAGACTGCAAATGCTCCTTCACCATCTCTACCCTTAGTTTCGACCTAGGTAAGGTAATGATCATACAGTGCAAAATATGAATGGGTAGTGTTATGCAGGTTGAATTGAAGGCTACTGTATTACTTGCTCATGAATTCTGCCAAATGCGAGCTTTCTTTTCAGGTACATGAAGCTACTGTCCACCGACGCAGGGTCTCTAGGGCCCATACCTCCCACACCCTCAGGGTTGGCACCCTCAACGTTGGCACACTGAAAGGTAGGTCTGGCGAGATAGTTGAGATGCTTGAACGGAGATGTGTGGATATTTGTTGCATGCAAGAAGTAAGGTGGAGAGGAGGTTCTGCTAGGTTCCTCACAGGCAAGGAACATAGGTACAAGATTTTCTGGGCAGGGAACACTGACGGGGTTGGAGGCGTGGGTATACTTATTGCTGAGAAATGGGTAGATAAAGTAATTGAGGTAATCAGAGTATGCGACAGAATACTTAAGATTAGATTAGCGCTTCATCATAGTGTAGCAACCATTATATCAGCCTATGCTCCTCAGTCGGGGCTACCTGGACAGAAAGACCGATTCTATGACACTTTACTGCAGACTACCTCGTTGACGAACGACAGAGACCTTATCTTTGTGGCTGGTGACTTCAATGGTCACGTTGGACGACATGCTGGGGTCTTCCATGGCGTACATGGAGGCTATGGCTCTGGTTCCCGCAACGAGGAGGGAACCAGGCTGCTGGAGTTCTGCGATGCAAATAATCTTATGATTTGCAACACTAACTTCAGGAAACCTACCAGCCACCTAGTCACCTACCGATCGGGCCAACATACCAGCCAAATTGACTACATCTTTGCCAGGCAAAGGGAGAGATGGCTACTTATAAATGCCAAAACCTTCCCAGGCGAAGAATGTACCCCACAACATAGACTGGTAGTTAGTGACTTTAGGATCAGGAGTAGGAGGACAACCAGAAGACGACCAACATGGAGAAGAAGGATCTGGAAGCTTAAGGATCCTGCGAATGGACAGATATTTAGAGACATGTTACTTGAAGCCTTTGACGAAGTAGAAGGGGATAGAGTATCACATGGGGTAGAGGGCAACTGGACGTTTCTAAGGGACAACCTGCTGAGAGCCACTGACCAGATCTGTGGCTGGTGCAAAGTCCCCTCTCGTCCCAAGGTAACGTGGTGGTGGAACACTGTTGTAGACAGGGCTATTAGAGAAAAGAGACAGACTTGGAAGCACTGGAAGAATGGGGGTAGCAGGGAATTGTATCAGACTGCTAAAAGGGAAGCTAGGAGACAGGTCTATCTAGCCAGAGGGGAAGCAGATAAGAAAAAATTTGCCAATGTTCTGCGCCGTGAGGACCAAAGACTGGAGGTGTTTCGCGTTGCAAGACAGTGTGTGAGAGAGAATTGTGATGTGGTAGGAGAGAAGTGTGTTCGCATGGAAGATGGTTCACTTGCGCTAAACGAGGATGCAAAGAGAGAGGCTTGGAGACGCCACTATGAAAGGTTGCTGAATAAAGAAAATGAATGGGATAAAGAGAGTCTGCCGAATGTTGACCCAACAGAGGGACCAGCTATCCGAGTTGATAGTTCCGTGGTAGCTAAGGCAATTAGAAGCATGAAGACAGGGAAAGCCCCAGGCCCATCAGGTATCACTGCAGAGATGCTCAAAATATCTGGTAGTGTCGGCTATAGCCTAGTCACCTGTATAGTTAATCAGGTGATACATGAAGGAGTCATACCCAATGACTGGTGTAGCAGCATAATAGTCAACTGCTACAAAGGTAAAGGTGATGCCCTAGATACAAATAATTACAGAGGTATCAAGCTGTTGGATCAGGTGATGAAGGTTACAGAGAGGGTCATAAGCCAACTAATTAGAGAGAGAGTTAGTTTAGATGAGATGCAGTTTGGGTTCGTGCCAGGGAAAAGTACCACTGATGCTATATTCCTGGTAAGGCAGCTGCAGGAGAAATACCTAGCCAAAGATAAGCCCCTGTACCTGGCTTTTGTTGACATGGAGAAAGCCTTCGACAGGGTCCCCCGATCCCTCATCTGGTGGTCAATGAGGAAACTAGGAATAGATGAATGGTTAGTGAGAGCTGTGCAAGCCATGTACAGGGATGCTGCTAGTAAGGTGAGGGTTGGCAATGAGTACAGTGAAGAATTCCGGGTAGAGGTAGGGGTCCACCAAGGTTCAGTCCTCAGCCCCCTCCTATTTATCATAGTCCTCCAGGCAATAACGGAGGAATTCAAGACAGGATGCCCCTGGGAGCTCCTCTATGCTGATGACCTTGCTCTAATTGCTGAGTCATTATCAGAACTGGAGAAGAAGTTTCAGGTGTGGAAGCATGGTTTAGAATCGAAGGGCCTTAGAGTCAACCTAGCTAAAACCAAAGTCGTAATAAGTAGGAAGGTAGACAAATCACAAACGCCTTCAGGTAGATGGCCCTGCTCGATCTGTAGAAAAGGTGTAGGTAGAACTCTATAAGATGCACCAAGTGTAAGCTATGGACACATAAGAGGTGCAGCAATGTCATAGGAAGGCTAACTAGGAAGATGGTTTTTGTATGTGGCAGATGCTCGGGAGCATTAACCTCTGAAAATCTGCAGAAAACAACTTCCGTCACTTTCCAGGGGGAAAACTAGAAGTAGTTGATAGCTTCTGTTATCTTGGTGACCAAGTCAGTAGTGGGGGTGGGTGTGCTGAAAGTGTAACGGCTAGAGTAAGAATAGCCTGGGCAAAGTTTAGGGAGCTCTTACCTCTGTTGGCGACTAAAGGCCTCTCGCTCAGAGTAAAAGGCAGACTGTATGATGCATGTGTACGAACAGCCATGCTACATGGCAGTGAAACATGGGCCGTGACTGCTGAGGACATGCGTAAGCTCGCGAGAAATGAAGCTAGTATGCTCCGTTGGATGTGTAATGTCAGTGTTCATAGTCGACAGAGTGTAAGTACCTTGAGAGAAAAGTTGGACCTAAGAGGCATCAGATGTTGTGTGCAAGAGAGACGATTGCGCTGGTATGGTCATGTGGCGAGAATGGATGAAGATAGTGTGTGAAAAAGTGTCACACCCTGGCAGTTGAGGGGACCTGTGGAAGAGGTAGACCCAGGAAAACCTGGGTCGAGGTGGTGAAGCACGACCTTCGAACTCTAGGTCTCACCAAGGAAATGACCAGAGACCGAGACCTATGGAAGTATGCTGTGCGTCAGAAGACCCGGCAAGACCATGAGAACAATCAAAATCAAATCATATATCAGAAAGCAGGGGTTAAGTGACCCATCTGTTCGTGTCCACTGTCAGCCTCGTCTGGCACCCGTGTCGGTGATACGTAAAAGCACCATTCGCTCGTGGCCGTTTGCCAGCTCTGTCTGGCCCCCGTGTCGGTGGCACGTAAAAGCACCATCCGTTCATGTTCGTTGCCAGCCTCGCCTGGCCCCGTGCCGGTGACACGTAAAAGCACCGTCCGTTCGTGGCTGTTTGCCAGCTCCGTCTGGCCCCGTGTCGGTGGCACATAAAAGCACCGTCTGTTCGTGTCCGTTGCCAGCCTCAGCTGGCCCCCGTGCCGGTGACACGTAAAAGCACCGTCCGTTCGTGGCCGTTTGCCAGCTCTGTCTGGCCCCGTGTCCATGGCACGTAAAAGCACCATCCGTTCGTGTTCGTTGCCAGCCTCGGCTGGCCCCCGTGCAGGTGACACGTAAAAGCACCGTCCGTTCGTGGCCGTTTGCCAGCTCTGTCTGGCCCCGTGTCCGTGGCACGTAAAAGCACCATCCGTTTTATTCTTAGCTAAGTAATTCTCTTGCAGTTGCCTGAGTATGGAAATAGCATCAGTAGTGGTTCTTCTCCAGATGAAGCCAAACTGCATTTCATCGAGCCTAATTCTGCTCCTAATTAATTGAGCTATATCTTTCTTCTTAGTTTTCATCATCACCCTTACCCTTGTAGTAGTTAACAATTATACTGCAATGACAATAAATGGCATATACAGACACTATATACACACATACACATGTGTGTGCATATAATATACAGACACTCTACACACATGTGTGTGTGTGGTGGGAGGGTGCACATGTGTTTCTGCCCTCTTGTCTAGACATCATGTTGTAAATGAGCATCATCATCATACAAGTGACATTATTAACTTTTAGCCTTCCATGAGAAACATTTCTGGCCATGGGAAATATTACCTTGCTTCAAGACAGATGAATTTTGGCAAAGAAAAGGGCATCCAGCTGCTTCAACAAATTCTGTCTGACCCATGCAAGCATGAAAAACTAGATACTGAATGATGATATGTATATGCATTCATATATATATATATATATATATATATATTTATATATATTAATAGTAATGGTAAGACAACAAGAGAATAAAAGAGACCACGGTATTATGTAAATAGAGGAATTTATCTGTAATATGATATTCGACAATTATTCGGTTGCCATAATAAGACTCTGAGTATTGGATGTCAGGACAGAAACCTGCTCCTGCATCTTGTCAATTATTGAGGCAATAAAAAAAATTCTTTTTTTTATTGCAACCGAATAATTGTCACATATTATATTACATATATCATCATCATCATCATCATCATTTAGCGTCCGTTTTCCATGCTAGCATGGGTTGGACGGTTTAACTGGGGTCTGTGAAGCCGGAAGGCTTCATCAGGCCCAGTCAGATTTGGCAGTGTTCTATGGCTGGATGCCCTTCCTAATGCCAACCACTCCGCGAGTGTAGTGGGTGTTTTTTAACGTGCCACCGCCAGGTGCCACAGAGCTGGCGAACAGCCACGAACGGATTGTTTTTTACGTGTCCCGCACGGGGCCAGGCAATGCTGGCAACGGACACGAACGGATGGTGCTTTTACGTGCCACCGACCGACGGGGCCAGACAGAGCTGGCAAACGGCCACGAACGGATGGTGCTTTTACGTGTCACCTGCACGGGGGCCAGCGAGGCTGGCCCCCCGTGCAGGTGACACGTAAAAGCACCATCCGTTCGTGGCCGTTTGCCAGCTCTGTCTGGCCCGTGTCGGTGGCACGTAAAAGCACCATCCGTTCGTGTCCGTTGCCAGCATTGCCTGGCCCCGTGCCGGTGACACGTAAAAACACCATCCGTTCGTGGCTGTTCGCCAGCTCTGTCTGGCACCTGTGCAGGTGGCACGTAAAAAACACCCACTACACTCGCGGAGTGGTTGGCATTAGGAAGGGCATCCAGCCATAGAAACACTGCCAAATCTGACTGGGCCTGATGAAGCCTTCCGGCTTCACAGACCCCAGTTAAACCGTCCAACCCATGCTAGCATGGAAAACGGACGCTAAATGATGATGATGACGATGATGATATATGTAATATAATATGTGACAATTATTCGGTTGCAATAAAAAAAAGAATTTTTTTTATTGCCTCAATAATTGACAAGATGCAGGAGCAGGTTTCTGTCCTGACATCCAATACTCAGAGTCTTATTATGGCAACCGAATAATTGTCGAATATCATATTACAGATAAATTCCTCTATTTACATAATACCGTGGTCTCTTTTATTCTCTTGTTGTCTTACCATTACTATTAATATATATAAATATATATATATATATATATATATATATATATATATATATATATATATATATATATATATATATATGAATGCATATACATATCATCATTCAGTATCTAGTTTTTCATGCTTGCATGGGTCAGACAGAATTTGTTGAAGCAGCTGGATGCCCTTTTCTTTGCCAAAATTCATCTGTCTTGAAGCAAGGTAATATTTCCCCATGGCCAGAAATGTTTCTCATGGAAGGCTAAAAGTTAATAATGTCACTTGTATGATGATGATGCTCATTTACAACATGATGTCTAGACAAGAGGGCAGAAACACATGTGCACCCTCCCACCACACACACACATGTGTGTAGAGTGTCTGTATATTATATGCACACACATGTGTATGTGTGTATATAGTGTCTGTATATGCCATTTATTGTCATTGCAGTATAATTGTTAACTACTACAAGGGTAAGGGTGATGATGAAAACTAAGAAGAAAGATATAGCTCAATTAATTAGGAGCAGAATTAGGCTCGATGAAATGCAGTTTGGCTTCATCTGGAGAAGAACCACTACTGATGCTATTTCCATACTCAGGCAACTGCAAGAGAATTACTTAGCTAAGAATAAAACATTATACTTGGCATTTGTTGATCTGGAGAAAGCCTTCGATAAAGTGCTCCACTGTGTGATATAGTGGGCTCTGAGGAGGCTAGAGATAGATGAGTGGCTGGTGAAAGCTATACAGGCCATGTACAAGGATGCTGTCAGTAAGGTAAGAGTTAACCACAAGTACAGCGGCAAATTTGGTTTACAGGTAGGGGTTCATCAATGCTCAGTTCTTAGTCTCCTCCTTCAGGCCATAACAGAGGAATTCAAGTCCAGCAGCCCCTGGGAACCAATATATGCTGATGATCTTGCCCTCATAGTAGATTCCATATCAGAACTAGAAAAGAAATTCCAGGTGTGGAACCAAAACCTACAATGTAAGGGCCTTGAGGTTAACTTAGCAAAGACTAAGGTCCTAGTAAGAAAACTGACAGGATCCCATCTTCCTCAAGTAGGTGGCCCTGTTCAACTTGTAGGAAAAATGTAGACAGGAATCAATATGGTAGACCCAGTGTAAGCTATGGACACACTGGAAATGCAATGGATTAATAGGAAGGTTGTCAGAGAAAGTAGTGTTCGTATGTGGAAGATGCACAGAATCCATAAAAGCCACAGTAACTCAGGAAACTGATTCTCTCAAAGGCTCTGGTAGTTCTTTAGAGGTTGATGATAACTTCTGCAACCTAGAGGATCAACTTAGTAATAGGGGAGGTTGCACAGAGTGTGTGATTGTTAGAATAAGAATAGGATGGAAGAAATTCAGAGAGCTTTTACCTCTGTTGGCCATGAAAAGTTTCTTTCTCTCTGAGTGAAAGGTAGATTGTATGATGCATGTATATGGACAGCAATTCTACATGGTAGAGAGATGTGGGCCCTGAATGCAGAGAACATGTGAAAATTAGAGAAGAATGAGGCTAGTATGCTCTGCTGGATGCGTAATGTAAGTATACATGTTTGGCAGAGTGCTAGTATTTTGAGAGAGAAGTAAGGCATAAGAGGAATTAGTTGCTATGACCAAGAGAGAGAAAGTACAGTGCTGGTTTGGTCATGTGGTCTGGATGGATGCCAACAGCTCCATAAAGAAGTACCAGTCTCTCAAAAACCGATGGAATACATAGAAGTGGGAGACCCAGGAAGACATGGAATGAAGCACTGAAGAATGACTTCAGGATGCTGAACCTTTCAGGCAAGATAACAAAGGACTGAGATGGCTGGTGCCTTGCTGTACTCAAGGAGACCCATACTCCACAGAAGAAGTGCTAAGACTGGTCCCTCTTGTGGTGAAAAACACTCATGGCAGTGCCATGTAATAGTGCGTGTAAAAGCACCTGTATGGTGCCACATAAAAGCATCCAACACACTCTGTAAAGTGGTTGGCATTAGGAAGGGCATCCAGCTGTAGAAACCATGCCAAATCAGACTGGAATCAGATACAGATCCCCAGCTTACCAACTCTGGTCAAACCACCTAACCGATGGACAATAAATGATGATGAGCAGCCAACTGGTTTCCGTGCCAGTGGCACGTAAAAGGGAACCATTCAAGCGTGATCATTACTAGTCGTCTTACTGGCACTTGTGCTGGTGGCATGTGAAAAGGATTCGAGTGAGGTTGTTGCCAGTACCGCCTGACTGGCCCCCGTGCCGCTGGCACATAAAAGCACCTACTACACTCTTGGAGTGGTTGGTGTTAGGAAGGGCATCCAGCTGTAGAAACTCTGCCAAATCAAGATTGGAGCCTGGTGCAACCATCTGGTTCGCCAGCCCTCAGTCAAAATCGTCCAACCCATGCTAGCATGGAAAGCGGACGTTGAACGATGATGATGATGATGATGATATATATATATATATATATATTATATATATATATATATATATATATATGTTTATATATATGTATAGATGTATATATTTGCTTATGTATGTATATGTATATATATATATATGTATATGTAAGTGTGTACTTATTTGTATATGTATATATATATATAGATATATATATTTATATATATATATTATATATATATATTTATTGATTTGTACGTGTATCTTGTTTCATGTATATATTTATATCTTTAATGTACTTTATAATCTCTGACGAGGCCTATGGAAATAAAAAAGTACCTCATTTTTAACTGCCTACAACCTCAATAAATTGACTTGTAAGAGCATAACAAATTACTTTTTCCAAAGGCTGAAACAGCTGTAAGAGTGATTTTAAGGATTCCAATAATTTGTATTAAGGTATTTATAATTGTATTCTTATATGTATTGAATTATAATGTATATATGTACGTTATTATGGTTCTCATTTTGTTAAATAAATAAGTCAACATTCTAATATCCTAAAGCTGATAAACCAACTAAATTGTTTCTCCATTTTCTTATATATATATATATATGTGTGTGTGTGTGTGTGTGTGTTCTTCAGAAAAATACAAGCACAACATTATTAGCAAGGAAATAGGGAATGGCCCTAAAGATAAAACTTGTGATTGTACCAAAGGAAAACGGTGTCCATCAAATCTTTTTGCATGGAAAAAGGAGTAATATATGAATGTAAGGTAATATCTGAGGAACAGGATCACTACTATATAAGTCCAATGGAAAATTATATAAAAAGAAAGATAACTAATCATAGAAACACCTATAGGAATAGGAAAATATAGGAAAAAAAGAGCATAAGTCTAAATAAACTAATTTGGGCGATTAAAAATAAAAATAAGGACTATAACCTTACAGTGGAAATAATTAGCTGAGCAAAATCTTATTACAACGGGAACAAAAGATGTGAACTTTGCACTGAGGAAATTTACCAAATTTTTATATCAAAATATAAATTACTCAACACCAAAAGGGAAAGAGGCACTGTGGGAATATTACTTAGTAATACCCAGGAATAGTTCTTACTTTCAATAAATCTAAATAGTTTCAGTTAGAAATAAACATTATGTATATAATACCTAGGAGTTGTGCTTCTATACTATAAGTTAAGTAAATAAAAATATGTGTAAGAGCCCAAACTATCAACCAATATATCCAAATAAATAATTATATTAATAGTCACTAATATAAATTTGATAAAAAATAAGTAAATAAACAAATAAGTTAAAGTAGCAGTTGAGTACACACCTAGATTTATTTTATCAATAAGAAAGTAGAAGAATGTATTATGGACATGGTAAATAGTATGAATGGTAGAGGCAGGCTTGTAAGCCTATATAGTTAATAATTTAACAAATAGGGTGAAATTAAAGAAATGATGTATATATTATGGACATACTGAATAACTTGGAAGGTAATGGCTAGCTTGTAAACAGCTGATTGGCACTACCAAAAGGGTGAATAGTAAGATTACCTAGTTCTTTTGAAATATGACTATCCCTTGTCCAGTAAATCAACGTCTGGTTATTTTTAGAATGGAATCTAAGTCACACATGCTACAATTCAATTGGAATAAACTATCTATCCCTTAGGATGTGAAATGTAAGTCAATTTCCCTGAGGAGGTTCTTTTGCATTTTTCAACTTCATAATGCATTTTAAATGTGCATACATGAATAGAGCAATTGAAATGCCGTGCAGGCAATATGAATTGACTATGATAAATAAATTGCTTATCCTATGCATGTATTCCCCATTTTCTTCATATTATATATATGTATGCATGTATGTATGTATGTGTGTGTGCGTGTATATATATATGTAAAAGTAAATAAATGGTACAACGAAGCACCGATATCTACTGGTTTATGCAGCTGATGAGGATAAATCAAGTATACGTTTGGCAAGCGTATTTTGAAAAATCCGAAACCGCTACTGCATTATCCATTATCTAGGTTTTTCATTTTTCAGATGTTTTTCCTAGAGGTAAGACAATTTTTTTCATGTTTGTTGCACACATGCATCTTTACTAGTACATACGCAGTGAAGCTATACATTAGCGTCATATTTATTACATTCGCTATTTTACAGTAGATATCGGTGCTTCGTTGTACCATTTATTTACTTTTATGTATAATTTTGCCCTCATGGGCTATCCTTTACTGGAAAGCAATACTCTTGTATTGCATTACTATTTTCATATATATATATATATGTTTATATATCTGTTGTGCAAGATTTTATATATATATATATATATATATATATAAATGCACACATCTATATATTTAGGTACTCCTGACTATTCTTCCAATTTACAAAGAATTTAATCATTTTCAATTTGAAATTGAATTGTGAAAACTGAAATAAGAATGGTGAAACTTTGAAACTTCCAGTAAATGCATTAAAGGCAAGAATATTTAAGGAATAATGAAGAAATGTTACAAAATTTTCAACATAAACAACAATATTCTAAAGCATCTGAATTGAAACCTTGATGTTCCAATAATTAAAATTAATAAAGTAGTTAATAAATTTGACTTCTGAATTCTAGCATAATAAAAGTCATTGCTCTGTAAATTAGAGAAATTCTTTAAAAATCCCATTCATAGAGTTTTCTGTGTATTTTCTTCTAGTATTTTTATATGTACCTACCTTGAAAATATTATATTAGATAATGAATTTGAATTTTGAGCTCCTAATTGAAGTTAAGAGTAACCTGTTAGTATATCAGAGATTTTGAGTATTGAGCTTTCATTTTGCCAAGTGAGAGAAATAGAACCAACTGTGCAGCATTTAAGAGTCATGAGCAAATCATTCTACTGGACCTTTTAGTATTTATTTATTGGCAGTAAACCACAGCTTACATTAACTAGAATTGGACCCTTGTACTTGTGTGGGAACTGGGCGACTGTCCAGTGTACCTATGTCTTAAGACAGTGCTGGAAAGAAATTATACTGGTCCTCAATCTAGCAATACAGCATTGAGAAAAGATTCCAATAAAGGAAAGTTCATAATCTGCTTTCAGTTCCCCATTGGGTTGTCACCTTATCATTTCACTTCCAACAATAATGCTCTTAATTGTGACAATGTTGTTTATTCTTCTATAGTAACTGATTATCTTGGAAAGTTGAGAAAAATTATCTCCAATATAGAAGAAAAACATCCAGCATTAAGATGAAAAGATGAAGAATTTTGTCTTCAGAAGGATTCCTTTATTTAAAAAATTCTTTTACTGATCTCATTAGGCCATGTATTCATGTGAAGTGGCAGAAGTACTGCTTTTAAAAGTAGAGATGTTACATTGTCCTAAGTACTCGACTTCTATTTTATTTTATTGTCTCTGTAAGAAAGAAAGACTTGGATAATTTCTTCAAAACATGAAAGAAAAGCAATCAAATATCTCAAAATATATTCTTTTGATGATCCACCTATTTCTCTATCCTGTGCCAGGATAACTAGCACAATAACATTTTCAACAAAATTTCAAATATATCTTGCTGAGAAATACATAAAAAAACGAGATATCAGATGATTGACAAACTATGAGTTATAAGTTCTAATCCAACTCACAGAATTCTATTGTTTTACTGAATATGACACTTAATTCTGTCTCTTGGTTGGGGAATAAAAACTGTTTTATTTGGATTTAGGTTTACATGTTATTTTGGATTAAGTCATTTGTTAAGTAAAATTCTGTGTTCTGAGTTCAAATCCTGCTGTATTCAAATTTTCTTTTCATCTTTAGAAGGGGCCAGTGAATTTAGGTCCAGTCTATGACGGTGGACTGGCAGAATTGCTATGGCATCGAATAAGAAGCATTGAAATATTTGCTTTGGCTCTTTGAGTACTGAGTTCAAATTCTGTCAATTCCTACTTAAGTGATAGATTTAATTCACCACCTGGTCAGGACTCTGGTTTAAGGACACCTTCCTCACTTTCAAATGTCTCAGAGACCTTTTAAATGGTCATGGGCACTGCCTTTCGTTCCTGACTAAAACATAAGAAGAAATAAATTATGATATGAAAAAACATAATCGTTCTTTTGTCTTGCTGTAATAAATTCCTCAAGAACTTTGTTGTGATTATATATTACGATCTTTCCAGTCTGAAGTATATACAATAAACTAGTTATTATTTGGAGAACAAGCAGTTATAAGAGGTTATCTTAAACATAAAAGATACAATACCAAATCATAGAATTTCTTATGTGACATCAAAGAAATATTTTGTTTAATTGCTACTTCAAGAATTTTCATCATGTTTTTTTTTTATTAATATTATTTTATTTTTCCTTTTGCTAGTCCTCATAATCTGCTACTTTTTGACCTTTATTCAACATTGTTATGAAATCAAACATTTTATTCAAGATGGAAACATAAACTTTAAATGTACAAAAAAAAATGATAACTATAAATTTGTTATCAGGAATAATTTCCCTGATAGTAACAACCAATTATATAATCGTCTTCCTTTACCAGGAACTGGACTGTATAGTATTCTATGTAATTATTATCTTGTGATATTATTTTTCATTATAGTTTCATAGTTAACATCATAATATTTGGATCTGGCTAAAGATTTTGGTATTTTGAATGGGTGTTAATCGCTAATGTATCTTATCTTCTTGAAAAAAATAGTATTGGTCTAAGATGAGTTGAGGTTTGTTATCTTTTTAATGATTAGATTTTGAGGAAGTATAAGTTTCTTATGGTAAGTTATGACAATTTACAGACCAAGGGTGACACCTTGGTGAAATGTCTTCTACTATAGCCTTGGGTTAATCAATGCCTTCAGAGTAAATTTGGTATGTAGAAATTGCATGCTTTGACAACCAGTGTGGGTTTTTCTATGTCCTTGCAACTTAGCAGTTCAGCAAAAGAGACCGACAGAATAAGTTCCAGACTTATAAATAAGTACTTGGGTTGATATGCTTGACAACAAAGAAAAAACTAAACTCCTTCAAGGTCATGTTCCAGCATAACTACAGTCCAGTAACTAAAATCAATAAAAGATGAAAAGAAAAAAATACTAACTATAAAAATGTAAGGAAATGGTTATAAGAAAATACTTAAGATGTCATTTTAAGCTTCTAAATACATACTTTTATGCATTTTTTTTTGTTTAGGAATAGGGTAATGGAAAATAATTAAGATGTAAAGTAATGAAAAACAAACAACCCAAAACTCACAAAGACCAAATTTTTGTTAAGAAACTCCTATGTAGTAACTAAGTATTAATCCTCTTTTTAATTTGATATTAAGGCAACAAGTTACTAATATGCTTTATTCTTTTATTCTTTTACTTGTTTCAGTCATTTTACTGTGGCCGTGCTGGAGCACCACCTTTAGTCGAACAAATCGCCCCCAGGACTTATTCTTTCATAAGCCTAGTACTTATTCTATCAGTCTCTTTTGATGAACTGCCAAGTTACAGGGATGTAAACACACCAACATCGGTTGTCAAGTGATGGTGGGGACAAACATAGACACAAATAACAAACACACACATACATATATATATATATATTATATATATATATATATATATATACATACATATAAATACATATATATATATATATATATATATATATATATATATATATATATATATATAACAGGCTTCTTTCAGTTTCTGTCTACCAAATCTACTCACAAGGCTTTGGCCGGCCCGAGGCTATAGTAGAAGACACTTGCCCAAGGTGCCACACAGTGGGATTGAACCCTGAACCATGTGGTTGGGAAGCAAGCTTCTTATCACAGCTACTCCTTTGTCTATGAATCTTGCGAACAGCACCAATGTTTTGTAAAAGACCCATACTTGCTAAAGACTCATATTTGTAAAAGACTCATACAAGCTCATGCAAATATATCTTGTATATAGCACGAAAACTCTCTGAAATATAATTAGTGGTTCATAGATTATTATAATACCTAAATAGGGCAGCAAGCTAGCAGAGTTGTTAGCATATGGGGCAAAATGCTTAACAACATTTCATCTGGCTTTATCTTCTGATTTCCCCGTTATCCTTTTGGGGCTGATAAAATAGTACCAGTTGAATACTGGGGTGAATCTAATTGACTTAGCACCTTCCCCAAAATTTCTGGCCTTGTGCCAAAATTTGAAACTAACTTCAAACATGAATGACTACCTTAGCTATTATAAAATTGTATTTAGGCTGCACTTTGATCACTCCTATTGCTGACCCTATCAGGTAACATATCTTCCCCCACCCCACCACACATACGTACTTTTCTTCAATCCATGAAACCTTGTAAATGCAACAACAAATACTTTTTTCTTAGTTGTTGTCCAGTACGCGTCCCTTTTCATGTTATTTAGAGTAATTTCACTAAGGATAGTCATGTGGCATTTTTTAACATTGAGCCTTAGTTAAATTGATTAGATTATCACCATGGACATGGACATACACTCACAAACATGTGCACACACACAGAAACATGCATGCATGCATGCTCTCTCTCACACACACAACCGGCTTCTTTCAATTTCTTTCTACCAAATCCACTTACAAGTCTTTGATCAGCCCAAGGTTGTAATTGAAGACATTTACCCAAGGTGCCACACAGCAGGACCTAACTAGGAATTATATGGTGGGGAAGCAAACTTCTTACTACACAGCCTTGCTAAAGACTAGCAAGAAATAAAGTAAGCTTCAGTGGACCTGTAATGTCAGTGCACATGAATGATGGAGTACAAATGAGCTGAGAGGAAACTGGCTCTGTAGTACAAATGTCTTGTTTACATAAGTTTTGAATTAAAATCTTCCACCAAACCTTAGTCACAAGTTACGTTCCTAACTCCAACTTAATGATAACCAAGTTATTTTACTAAATTCTTTGTTATATTTAAAATAATTGAAAGAAACACAGTGCATCTCAAAATAAATACAGTAACGAAAGGGTTAGGGGGAATCATATGTAGTATACAAGAGAAAAGATTGCTAATAGAGGCCTATGATGTGCATAAAGGAGTAAATTGCACTCAAAGTTATTAGGATGCTTGAAAGAAGCAAGCCCATAAAAGACATGATTTTAAGTGGCTGATATTGAGATGTATTTTTTGAAGAGGAGAACAAAAAATTATGATGATCGGCAACAAGTGATGCAAAAGAACACACAAGCAGCTGAGTAAACATGGAAAAACATAAAGATGGAGAGGTATGTGAAATATATATATATATATGTCAATATTTGCATTTTTCACCTATTCTGTACCTGCTAAATGCCTGTCTGCTGCCATTCCTGGCTATGTGATAAGCCCTTTTCTCTATCACTCACTCGACCTCCTATTTGTTGTATCATTACACCAGTGTAAAGAGTATTAAGTTGGATCTGACTATACTATACATCACTTACCATAATTCATATCTGTTGACAACTCTCTCACTGCCACCAAGAAGATTGTGTGATGAAGGATTGCACTGGATTTCTTTCAATGTGTGTGTGTGTGTGTGTGTGTGTGTGTGTGTGTGTGTGTGTGTGTGTGTGTGTGTGTGTGTATGTGTATGTGTGTGTGTGTGTATGTGTGTGTATGAGTGCATGTGTGTATATATATAATACTATTTTGCAGCAGTAGAAGAGTGACTGAAGGCGTAAAAGTTTTGTGCACTAGCACTTACCAACCTTCTGCTAAATATTAATAAAAACACACATAGACTCATATTTTGAGTTCTATTCATATACATATATATATACATATATACATATATATATATATATATATATATATGGAAACAGTAGTTGTGATACCTGTGCCGGTGACACATAAAAAGCACCATCCGAATGTGGCCAAGCACCATCCAAACATGGCCGTTGCCAGTGCAGCCTCCACTGGCTTATGTGCCGGTGGCACATAAAAAGCACCATCCGAACGTGACCGATGCCAACCCTGCCTCGAAAGGCTCTGTGCCGGTGGCACGTGAGAGGCACCATCCGAACGTGGCCGATGCCAGCACCGCATTGACTGGCTTCTGTGCCGGTAGCACAAAAAAAAAAAAAGTGGCTGATGCCAGACCCCTCTGGCTCCTGTGCAGGTGGCACATAAAAAGCACCCACTACACTCGCAGAGTGGTTGGCGTTAGGAAGGGCATCCAGCTGTAGAAACACTGCCAGACCAGACTGGAGCCTGGGGCAGCCCCTGGCTCCCCAGACCCCGGTCGAACCGTCCAACCCGTGCTAGCGCGGAAAACGTACGTTAAACGATGATGATGATGATGATGATGATGATGATATATATATATATATATATATACATATACACACATATACATACAGGGTACGATGGGTAAATTATCATCATTTTATATTCTTAATTTCACACATTCACATTGTTTCTTTTTGGTTTTGTTGACTACACAGTATAGTAGGGTCAGCTGCGCATCGTCTGTGAGAAAAACAGTATCATGATGCAGAAATTTAGAAACGACATGCTGTACTGCTTGGCATTCATGCTGAAAGCTCCATTATGAACATTTCAGAGTATTTGGGTGTCAATCTGAGGACAGTGCAGAGAATTCAGAAAGAGTTGAATGTGTCTAATGGTGATTAAAAAGGTATGGCAGCTTGGAAAACTCACTCTGATCATTCTGATTAGAAAAGAACTCCTGAATTTGTTGGTGAGATCCAGGCCATGATTGACAATGATCCCTCCAAGTCTATCAGGTCCATTGCCAGGGACATGGGAGTGTCTTAGCTTCTTATTAGGTAGGTAGTGCATGAAGACATTCAGTATTCCTCATACAAGATGAGAAAGGGCCAATTTTTATCCCAAGCCATCAAGGACAAGAGGAAAGACTGCAACAAAGCTTTTGAACAAACTCAAGCATCCCCTCCAACTAAACATGCTTTTGTTTTTCTCAGAAGAGAAACATTTCTGCCAGGATCAGATGGTGAACACATAAAACAAGCGTTGGCTTGCTGTGTCACCAAAACATATATTCAGAGTAATAAAAATCAAACATGTAGTCAGCATCATGGTATTTGGAGTGATCACTAGTAACGGTGATGTTATGCAGCCATTCACACATATATATATATGTTTTTAAGAATATTTGATGGGCTTAAAGTGTCAGTCTACCAAATTCACAGATAAAGGCGTGTGGTTTGCTCATGGCTTTAGAAGAAACTCTCCTAAGGAACCCTGCAGTGGAACTGATTCTGAGACCACATGGTTTTGTAATCTTCTTAATCATATCTCTATACCTGTGTCTTATATGTACAGTGTGTGCATGCACATATATATATATATCATCATCATCATTTAACTCCAGTTAATTGAAGTTATATGACATATATATGCATATATATATACATACATACATATATATATATATATATATATATAATTATATATATATATGCTAAAGATAAACCCCTATACTTAGCTTTTGTGGACTTGGAGAAAGCCTTTGATAGGGTTCCCCAATCCCTTGTCTGGTGGGCGATGCGGAAACTGGGATTGATGAATGGTTAATAAGTACTGTACAGGCCTTTTACAGAGAGGGCGTTAGTAAGGTTAGGATGTGCAATAAGTATAGTTAAGAATTTCAGGTAGAATTAGGAGTCCACTAAGGCTCAGCCCTCAGCTCTCAGTCCCCCATTATTCATCATAGTCCTCCAGGTAATAACAGAGGAATTCAAGATAGGTTGCCCCTGGGAGCTTCCCTATGCTGATGACCAGGACCTCATAGCAAAATCACTACCAGAACTTGAGAAGAAATTTCAGGTGTGGAAGCAAGGTTTAGAATAAAAAGGACTTAGGAGTCAATGTAGCAAAGACCAAAGTTCTAGTAAGTAGGAAGACGAACTCATCACACACCCCTTGGATAGGTGGCCCTGCTCAATCTGTAGAAAAGGAATAGGTAGAAACTCTATAAGATGTACCCAGTGTAAGCTATGGACACATAAGAGGTGCAGTAACATCAAAGGAAGATTAACTGGGAAGATAGCTTTCATGTGCGGTTGATGCACAGGGGCAATAGACACCATAGATGCTTAGAAAACAGATTCCATCACACTCCAGAGGGAGAAACTAGAAGTAGTTGATAGCTTCTGCTACCTAGGTGACCAAGTTAGTAGTGGGGGTGGATGCTCAGAGAGTGTTACTAATAGAATAAGAATAGCCTGGGTAAAGTTTAGAAAGCTTCTACCCTACTGGTAATGAAGGGGCTCTTGCTCAGAATGAAAGGTAGATTGTACGATGCCTGCGTGTGAACTGCCATGCTTCACAGCAGTGAAACATGGGCCGTGATTGCGGAAGACATGCATAGGTTCAAAAGAAATGAAGCTAGCATGATCCGCTAGATGTGTAATGTCAGTGTGCACACACAACAGAGTGTAAGCGCCCTGAGAGAAATGTTAGACATGAGAAGCATCAGATGTGGCATGCAAGAGAGACGTTTGCGCTGGTATAGTCATGTACTACAGATAGATGAGGAGAGCTGTGTGAAGAAGTGCTCCCACACAGTTGAAGGATTCCAGTATAGAGGTAGATCCAGGAAGACATGGGATGAGGTGGTGAAGCATGACTGTCTAACGTTGGGCCTCACAGAGGCAATGATGAAAGACTGAGACATCTGGAGATATGCTGTAACTGAGAAGACCCAGCAAATAAAGTGAGTTCAGGGTTGTATTCTACATCAGTTTTGCATAACCAGCCCCAGCCCATTCAAAAGTACGTTGAATCGTAGGGTGACCTGCTGTGCTTCAGGAGACCGATTGAGTCAAGTACATCAACATCAAAATGAAAATTAAATAGAAATTGTAGTTGTGATACCCGTGCTGGAGGCACGTAAAAAGCACCAACCAATCTTGGCCATTGTCAACCTTCTCTGGCCTCTGTGCCGGTGGAATGTAAAAAGCACCCACTACTCTCATGGAGTGGTTGGCATTAGGAAGGGCATCCAGCTGTAGAAACACTGCCAGATCAGACTGGAGCCTGGTGCAGCCTCTTGGCTTCCCAGATCCTGGTTGAACCTTCCAACCCATGCTACCATGGAAAACGGATGTTAAACGATGATTATGATGATGATATATATATATATAAATGGAAATATCTATCTATCTATCTATCTATCTATCTATATATATATATATGTGTGTGTGTGTGTGTGTATGTATCTATCTATCTATCTCTCTCTCTCTCTCTCTCTCTATAAATATATATATAAATCACAAACATACACACACACATATACATATACCAGTCATTGAAGATATTTGTCGATCACATCGACCAGAATACTGATTTCGGTTGACTACTTAAATTTATTTATTTCTATTTTTTCCACTCAATGGCAATCTTTTACTTTCATTTTCTTTAGCATAACGGACATAGCTGTAAACAAACAAGGACACAAAGATACACATGCACATACACATAAATATTTACATTAGTTGTGTGTTTAAAATGGAAAAAAAAAACTCATCCAGTAGTTGCAAATAATTTTTCCTTTTTACTTTGTATGATCTGCAATCTCTTATTTAATTATTTCCTATCTGATAATAGCTTCAAATGTTCTTAAATCCTCTTCCTTGGAGGCCATCCTGTTTATACCATGGAAACCTTTTGCATAGGGCTGAATACTATGTATTAAATTTTTAATTTGTTTGTCTCTTTGATAGATTCTTTTCAAGTAAGAGTACCTCAGAATATATAATGAGATCTAATCTCCGATATTCCCATGTTTTATTGTCCACTGATTCTTTGAATCTTCATTTCCAAAATTCTAGTAGTAAAACTGTGTCACACTGTATTTATTTATTTCTGTGATGTGTGTGTATGTGTGCATGTGTGCATGCGTGTGTGTGTGTGTATGAATGTGTATGAACATATATAAATATATATCCAAAATTCTGGTAGTAAACCTGTGTCACTGTCTAGATTTGTATATGTGTGTGTGTGCGCGCACATGTGTATGCGTTTGTGGGTGCATATGTACACACGTGTGTGTGTGCATGCATGTGTTTGTGTGTACACACACATGTGTGAGTATGTGTGTGTGTGTATGAATGTGTATGAATGTATGTAAACACGTATGTATGCATGTGTGCATATATCTAAATATGTAAATATGTGTACACACACACACACATATATATATATATATATACGTATATACATATATATATATAATATATATATATATATATATATATATATATAATATATATATATATATGTGTGTATACATATATATGTACAAATATATACATATACATATATATATATATATATATATATAAAATGTTCTGGACTGGTCTCTATCTCAGATTTGTGAGTTGATGCATATTATTAATCTCAAGAAAAGAACATGCCAGAATTAATTGAGAAGGCGATGTTGGCTGTGGAGAATTGAAATAAAACCTATTAGATTTGAATACATGTTTTAGAGGCTGAAGGAACATAAATACCTTCATACTAGAGAAGAAATACTGGAGTTAAAATTAGCTATTCCTTAGGGTTGTTAACTTAATGGTATGTGTACAGAAATATATATAAATATGGGGTTGATTTTTAAAAATATTTATATATAAATATAACAGTGCTGCAAAAGTCTTACTTATGAAGGATAAAACTTTATTGCTTAATGTAGGATGTAATACTTATTATGTGTACCTTAAATAAGTGCCTCTCACCCTCCAGCTTCACAACCAACCATATATTCTCACTTTTACTTGTTTCAGTCATTAGACTGCAGCCATTTTGGGGCACCACCTTGAGGAAATTTTAGTCAAATAAATTGACACCAGTACATTTTTAAAGCCTGGTCTATTTTGGTCTATTTTGCCAACCTGCTAAGTTACAGGGATGTAAATGCAAACACTGGTTGTCAAGCAGTGATGGGGACAAAAGAAACACAAAGTCATGCACACATATAATGGGCTTCTTTCAAATTCTGTCTACCAAACTATGCTACTGAGTTTCTGATGCTTACTTGAGGTTGTTAGGTTCTTGTAACCAAGCAGCATTCCAGTGATCATCTCAAACTATGCAACTCAGTATTAACTCTTTCCTAACCAGGCTACTCAAAACTTCTTTATTATCAGAGATATAAACAACTATGCATCCTTTCCCAAAAGGAAACCAATCCTATTTTACGAACTACCCCTCCAGTATCCTCAGCTGAAATACATGTAAAATGATAGATACACAATCATGAAAATTGTAGACTTTATACTGAAAAGATTAAGTCGTTTAATTTAGTGGGAAAATATAGACCTAAGGAGATTTGTTTATATCTTTCATCTTGAACTTTCTTTTCTACTCTTAGTGCTCACTAATTTATATTCTGAAAAATCTAGGATCTATATTTTATGCTTGCATGTGTGACCACAATTTTCTCGAGCTTTGATAAAACAGTGAAACTAAGTCCTTTGAAATTATCATTAATAAAGGAGATAAATCTATTGCTTGAGCATTTTTTTTTTTGTCTTCTCAGTCTAAAACATTTTATTGACAATATAGTTTTCTCTTGATGCTTATTTTCTTACAATTACTGACCATTTGAACAGTGGTTCATAACCTTTTTGACTTTGTAGCATACTGGAGATTAAATAAACAGTAACTGACACACTCCTGTCAGAAAAGTAAAAGATTTAGGTTTTAAAATCAAAATTTAGAAAAAAATATGGTAGACATTTTATTTGTTTTATTTATATCTGTGTATAACAAAATTATGTATAACTTGTTTTCAAGATACTCAGCCATTAACATAGATTTTCTAGTGCTTTAAATTATATTTCATAAAGTCTATGCTGTACTGCTTACTGTGTACCACTTCACTGTAATGCAATATCTGAGAATTGCTGTATTAGAAGAAGGCTCTGATCAAGCAACAATCCTTCACTTCTGATTCTGAATAAGCTTTTGTCTTGTCTCTGCTTCTTGTATGATTTCTGTAATAAACTCTGTTCTTTTGAACTAACCAGATGCATCTATCTCCTTCTGGTCATCCATACTCAACCCCCAAAACTACAGGAAACCTAAATAGAGTTTTGATCTAGAGGAGTATCACTCTGGAGAACTGTGTTTTACTTTTTCAGTTTCTATACTAATTACACCAATCATATCACTTGCCCATTTCTATGATCAGAAAGCTTCTCCACAGATTATGGACAATATTCATCCTCTTTGAAGGAAGGATCTACAAAGAAACAAAAAAAATTGATCAAAAGTTTGTTACAAGATTATCTTCTCCTTAATGCAAAACATATCTTCTCAGATCTGTAACCTTCAAGAATTTCTCTCTGCATATATTGCACTGATCAATGCCAATGAACCAATATTCAAGTTTAACATTAACAACATCAATTTTATTGATCAGATGTTCTTGTAGATCAAAAGTTCATTACAAGATTATTTGTACTGGTCAATGCCAAAGAACCAGGTTTAGCATTAACAGCATCGATGAAATGGATCAAAAGTTGTTACAGATCAAAAGTTCTATAAGATTATCTCTTCCCATATGTAAAACACACCTTCTTAGATCTTCAGATTTCTGGAATTTCTTCTCACATACATTACGTGGATCAGCACCAACAAACTAAAGCTAGGTTTAATATTGATTTCAAATTTTGGCACAAAACCAGCAATTCCAGACGAAGGGTAAGTCGATTACATCTACCCCAGGCCTCAACTGGTACTCGTTTTATTGACCCTGAAAGGATAAAAGGCAAAGTCTACCTTGGCAGAATTTGAACTCAGAACATAAAGACATGATAAGCTGTTAAGCATTTTGTCCAGCATACTAACAATTCTGCCAGCTCATTGCCTTGAATTTAAGTCTTTTATTAACTGCATCAAGCTTATTGGTTTGAGAGTGTCTGTAAAGCTCATAATTGCTGACTCTTCACTTTCCAATAAATATAAAAAAAAAAGACAATTTATATCTGTCTTACTTCATCATCATGTACTTTTTATTATTTCTACTTTGTCTGTTGGTATGAGTTGAATCAGAGACCCTGATGTAGTGTTTTATGGCTAGGTACCCTCTTCATCATCGATCTTTATTTGCTTCTCAAGAAAGGTTCTTTATCCTACATTTTTGTTTATTGAATTTTTACCAAACATTTTGTTTATGGGAGACATAAATAACATCATCACCAGAGCAATGTCAATATAAAATACAGGGACACAAACACATAAATACACACTCTCTCTCTCTCTCTTTCACACATACACATGCATGTGCAGGCACACATACAGGAACACTCATGCAAGCATATTCACAAACTACACACAATCACTCGCACACTCATTCAAATACTTGCACACACACATACACACACACACATACACACACACACACACACACATACACAGAGAGAGAGAGAGAAAAGAACTCATTCACCCTCTCTCTCTCACACACACACACATCCACCACCCCTATACGCACACAGAAGTTTCTACAAAATTTCCTTATTGTAGGTTTTACACACAAAGCCTTAATCAACCAGAGGCTATAGTTAGTCTATTCCACAGTGGAATTGAACTCAAAACCACATGGTTGCAAAGTGAACTTCTTAACAACACAAACATGCATGCTTCTATTTAGATAATTATGTTTATCTGAAATATCTTAATATCTGCAATATGTTCCTCTTTAACTTTATTTTGAATATATAACCAAAAATCTTAAAACTATGAAATGCTCTTTACATTACTACTGCTACTGCTACTGCTGCTGCTGCTGATGATGTTGATGAAAAAGAGTTTGCTGGGAAACAAATTTCACAAAATCTATAAAGATTATTATTGTAAAAGATTTAAAGTTACTAAATGATAATTGGGAGTTTCAATGAATGATGATGTTATTTTAAATTCTTTTATCAGTCAGAGTAACTATTTCGAAATCATAATAGTTCTGTTGAACATGAATATTCATGTTAACTGCAGTATCTGTTTTTGGTATCTAGCATTAGCAGATCATTTGAGATGCTTGGCACAACCATTGATTTCAAGGGAAATGATAATATAAATGAGAAACAGCAAAAAAATGGAAAATCTAATTTTTCAAATTTGATTAAAAAAACAAAACAAAAAAGAAAACACATGCATGCACACACACACACACACACACACACACACACACACACACAGAGCAGTAATGAGTTTCTCACCAAAAGTAATTTGGGAAATTTGCTTTTAATAGATTTGTATAAGCCACCAGAAAGCACAATTGCTGTGATATTAAGTTGTTGGGCTGTTGAAAATATAATCTTGAAATGGAAACTTTAGTTCAGCTACTTCGGTACAATGTCTGTTTAAACATAATGCGACATCATATCTCAATCCAACTGGCTGAAAATAGGTTGCAGTCACATTTCATAGACGAAACTAAGCAATTATTTCAACCATATACATTTGACTCAATTTAGGAGAAAAACAATATCCACTTATGTTTGCCAAAAGTTGTTAAATATTGAAATAGAAAATAAAGATATACTCTTCAAAATCTTATGCCAAGTAGTAAGAAAGTATTTTTTTATAAAGAAGCAGATTGATTTTTATTTTTAAGCCCATTCACCTTCACTGTTCTTTTAATCTTTTACAGATTTCAGTCATTGGACTGCAACCATGCTGGGTTACTACTGTCAAGAGTTTAGTTCATCATATCGATTCCAATATTTATTTTTAAGCCTGATACATATCTTATTGAGAAGTAATATTTGTGCCTACTTCAAGATGGCTGTTTGTTTGAACAGATTCTACTGCAATTTTTTAACCCCCAAGAGGACATCTCCTCTAGCTGATTAATGATGCAGAGTTGCATCCAATAAATTGCAAGCAGGGAGTTAATCCCTACCACCTTCTAGCAATGGGACCAGTAGACTAGTCCTGGTTTCAAGCTATTTCTGCCACTCTTCAGTATTGGACACCTTGTCTGCTAGAGATAGCAGTTACTTGCCTCTGCTCACAAAATATATTTTATTGTTACATTGATTCTGTCACATTGATAAATTATTGAACATTTGTAGTGCATCTGAGCACGGTGTACAATAAGTTCATTATATAAACACACACACACACATGCTTATACATGCACACACATACATAAATACACATCCTTTCTAGTATAGATACAAAACCTGGAATTTTGTGGGGAGTGGGGTAGTCAATTACATTGACCCCAGTGTTCAGCTGGTGCTTATTTTATTGACCTGAAAAGGATGTAAGGCAAAGTTGACCTCAGTGGAATTTGAACTCAGAACACAAAAACAGATGAAATGCTACCAGGCTTTGTTTGGCATGCTGGTGGTTTTGCCAGCTCACCATCTTGTATGCACATATTCTCATGACAGGGCTTTCGTTGACCAAATTTTACTCACAAGCTAGTGTTAGCCTAAAGCCAAAGTAAAAGACACATGTTCAAGTTGCCATGCCAGAGGACCAAACCCCAAACCATGTGTTTATGAAGCGAACTTCTTAGTCACTCAGCTACCCCAAGATTTTTATGCAAAATCTGAACATTGGTAGTCATGGGCAGTTAAATATTGGTCACAAATTCTGGCACAAGGCCAGCAATTTCAGGTGAAAGGTAAGTTGATTACATCAACCTCAGTGCTCAACTAGTACTTATTTTATTGACCCCAAAAGGGTGAAAAACAAATTCAACATTAGCAGAATTTGAACTCAGAATATAAAGGCAGACGAAATGCTGCTCGAAATTTTGCCCAGCATGCTAACAATTCTGTCAGTTCACTGCCTTATGACCAGTTAAATATTAATCTTCTAGTGTATTATTGGTTACCATTTTATTTCATCACTGTACATAAATTTGGTTACAAATTTCTCTTGCATTCTATGATCTCAGTAGCCAGCTATGCATTAAACTTAACTTATGTGCATTCTTAACAGGCATCTGGTTTGTCAAATGAAATAATTTTAAGCATTTTTAGAAAAGAAACGTAGTTCTTTTTGTAAAAGAAATTTACTCTAAGGAAAAACAACAACTATCATCATCGTCACTATCATCATCGTTGTTTTAATGTCTACTTTTCCATGCTTGCCTGGAGTAGATAGAGTTCATTGATTTTTTTTTACAAATAAATGTCTTTCCTGTCACTAACCCTCACCTGCTTCCAGGCAAGATAATATTTTCCCATGGCCAGACAAGTTTCTATGGGATATTGGAAATGAAAGACACCACTTTTATAATGCTTTTTTTCTCTCACTTTCATGTGATGTCAAGACTAGGTGACAAACACACACATGTACATACACACATACATATGCACACACATACATATGCACACACATATACACACATATATATATAAATATATATTTTAATCTATCTAACTATATTTATATATGTGTGCATGTGTGTATTATATACACACACACACACACATACATACACATATACATACATACATGTATGTATGTACTGGGCTTTTTTTTATGTACTGG
This sequence comes from Octopus sinensis, assembly GCF_006345805.1. Lineage (NCBI taxonomy): Eukaryota > Metazoa > Mollusca > Cephalopoda > Octopoda > Octopodidae > Octopus > Octopus sinensis. Next base: position 92,858,803 of record NC_042998.1, read on the forward strand.
CATAAGAAGCTGTGAAATGGAATTGAAACCATGTCACCAGGAAGCAAACTTTCCCACCAAAATTTGTTTTAATATTTTTAGCTAGTATTGTATTAGTGAAGGAGATAAGATATAAAGAAGGCAAAACTGTGGCCTAGTTTTCATTCCAGGTAGGAGTTACTTCAGTTGGTTTCTATTACTACGGCTACTGAAGAAGACAGAAAAATTAACTGCTATTCCTTCCTACTTTGATAAAGTCAAAATAACAGGAAAAAAAAAAAGATAAATAAGATAGAGAAAAAGAAATATGAAACAACTGACATTATTCATCCTATTTGCACAAGAAGAGAAACATATTGGATCATTTTAGCTTACTAAGCCTGAAGGATTTAGTTGCTAAGATGCACAGCTTTTCTTTCATCATATATAAATTACTAACATTTAAATATTTCCTATTTCTTTTCTAAGTCATTTCACACCTAGTTTTAATTTTGGAATCGGTTGGATGTTTATTTAAAGATTGGGATAATTGCATAAGATTTGGTTGGAATGTTTTCACAGCTGGATGATTTTCCTATTGCTAAGTGTAGGCAGTGAAGACAGTGAATTGGCAAACTTGTTACAGTGTTGTTCTTTGGTGGGGTATGTTTTGACTCTCTCTGCACTGAGTTCAAATCCTGCTAAGATCAACTTTTTCTTTCATCTTTTCTGATTTTTTAAAATATTTTCTTTCTTTTTTTTTTGTTTGTTTCAGTCACTGCATTGTAGTCCAATAGAAAAAAATTAATCTCAGTACTCGTTTTAAAGTTTGGTACTTATTCTATCATTCTCTTTTACTGAAGTACTAAGTTACTCATAAATGAGTTGGCATAAATGAAATAGACTGTTGGTAATGTGATCAGAGATTGAGAGTAGTAATAATCCATAGCTAGTGGCATAAAGGTGGTGTGAAAAACTATTCATGATGAAGTGATGTTGCTGGTAATTCATAGCTAACAGCACGAAGTTGGTGTGAAAACCTGTTCATGATGAAGAAGCAATGTTACTGGTCCCCCGTCTTACCACTAAATGATAAAAACTCTCACTTCTCTTCTCAGGCTGCCTTTTGTATTCACATGCAGCCAATCCTGATTGGTTGGAGAATACTATGATGCAACAGCTAAAATAGCTTTCCTAACATGTTACAAGTCAAACATCCTAACCTTTAGACTATAGACCTTTACTAGAAAAGTGTATGTGCATAAAAAGTTTTAAGTATATTTTTTAAAACATTATGCTCAATTCATTTTTCAAAATTTGCATACAGAACAAATACCAACAATATCCTCTGTCTTTCATCATGGACTGCTGCCATGCTGGGGCTATACCTTCAAGGGTTTCAGTCGAATAGATCAGCCCCAGACCTTATTTTTTAAGTTTAGTACTTATTCTTTTTTTTATCTAACTGCTTAGTTATAGTCAAATAAACAAAGCAACACTAGTTGTCAAGCAGTGGTGAGGCAAATACAGACACAAAGAATCATACATGCATATATATGATGGGCTTCCTTACAGTTTCTGTCAGCCAAATTCAGTAACAAGGCATTGTCATTCTAGGGCTATAATATTTTCTACTCTAGGCACAAGGCCTGAAACTTTGGGGGAGGGGGCCAATTGATTAGATCAACCCCTTTACACAACAGGTACTTAATTTATCAACCCTGAAAGGATGAAAGGCAAAGTCGATCTCAGCAGAATTTGAACTCAGAATGTAAAGATGGATGAAATATCTGGATTGCTAATGTTTCTGCCAGCTCACCACCTTAGTCCAGGGCTATATTAGAAGATATTTGGCCATGTTGCCATGCAATAAGACTAAAACCTAAACCACATGTTAGGAAAGTGAGCTACTTAACCACACAACCTTACTGACACCTATGTTAAGAGAGAATATTTTAATTTATTAAAACCAACCCTGTAAAAAAAAATGCAGATTTATGTTTAACCATAAAAAAAATATTTGTTAAACTCCTGAAAAAACCAAGACGACAATGTGGTTTCGGTTCTTTTTCATTTAATCTATGTGGATAATACATTTTTTTAGGGAAGATATGAAAGCCTTATAATCTCATTTCCTTTCTAATATAAATCTGACACCTTTTCCCCAGGTAAAAAAATCAATACTTGTATTTGGGTTAACGAACAGAAATGCCGGATATGAATTCTTGGAGAGCACGTGTAATTTCATTCAGTTAAATTTTGTCATTGTTCCATTCTATTGGTGAGTCAAACATGCAAGTTAATGTTGGGGAATATCAGAGAAACAATTATTGAATATCTTGACTTTCAATGAATATATGTAAATTAGCATTGACTTTCACTTTAATGATTTTTCTTGTGAAAGGATGAAGATAAACTTGCCAACGAAACATCCCACAGGTCTTAATATTGTATTGAATAAACTGAAAGCATTAATGAGGATTTGGGAGAAAATGTAGAATGTTTTTTTATAAGAGCATATGTGGTTAAAGTAATTTTAAATAAAACACACACACACAGATGTATTTGTATACATACACACACACACACACACACATGTATTTGTATACATACACACACACACACACAAACACACACATGTATTTGTATACATATACAAACACACATATGTACACACATACAAGGTACCTTGCACTGGGATTGAACCTGTAACCACATCATACTTGTATGTTGTCTCAGGATTATTGCACAACCTAAGCCTTCTGATTGGATTTGGCAGCCAGAAAGCGAAGTGTGCATATCTATGTATATACAAATGTGTGCATGTATGTGTATGTATAAAATTATGTGTGAGTGTGCTTATGTATTTGTGTGTGTGTGCTTTCTTCTTGTCTTAACAATACCCAATAGTTGTAAACAAGTGTCTCTGTCAAACACATGTCCTTCATTACCCACCTTCTATGAAGACATATCCAGCCACTGAAGAAATGTTAGCTTGCTGGGAAGCTGGTCAAAGCTAGCAATTAGAAGGACATCTGGCCATAGAAAATCTGGCTCAATGGATTCCACCATCTGATCTGTGCAAGCTATGAAATCAACAACAACAATTGTGATGACAATGACGAAGACGACGATGATGAAGATTATGATGTTGATGATGATAATTACACTAACTATTAACGCAGCAGAATAATTAGGTACGCGGAAATATGCTTAAAGTCTTAAAACCTACTTAGCCTCCCAAGGAAATGAAACTTGAGGAACAAACCGAATGTAATCACTAACAAGCAGAGTACATATGTCTATCCATCTATCTTTATACATACATACATACATACATACATACATATATATATATATGCATATATATACATGCATATACATATATGTACATATATATACAGATGTATGTATGTACATACATGCATACATACATATATATTATATATATGTATGTATATATATGTCAGTATGTATATATATATATAAATATGCATATACGTATATATATATATATATATATATATATGTATGTATATATGTATACTCTCTTTTACTCTCTGATTTACTTGTTTCAGTCATTTGACTGCGGCCATGCTGGAGCACCGCCTTTAGTCGAGTAAATCGACCCCGGGACTTATTTTTGTAAGCCCAGTACTTATTCTATCGGTCTCTTTGCCGAACTGCTAGGTGACGGGGACATAAACACACCAGCATCGGTTGTCAAGAATGCTAGGGGGGCAAACACAGACACAAACACACACCACACACACACATAATATATATATATATATATATGACAGGCTTCTTTTAGTTTCCATCTACCAAATCCACTCACAAGGCATTGGTCGGCCCGGGGCTATAGCAGAAGACACTTGCCCAGATGCCACGCAGTGGGACTGAACCCGGAACCATGTGGTTGGTTAGCAAGCTACTTACCACACAGCCACTCCTGCACCTTTTATAATATACATATATATATATACATATATGCATTATATAATATATATATTTTATAAATATATATACAGATGTATGGATGTACATACATACATGCATACATATATATATGTACATATATATAATATATATATTATATATCCACATACAGACAATACATGCATGTATATTTATATATATATATATATATATAGATATATATGTATGTAATATATATTATATATTATATATATATATAATATATATATTATATATATATATATTTATATATATATATATTTATATATATATATAGATAGATAGATATAGATAGATATATGTATGTATATACACATATGCATTTATATGTATAGTGTATATATTTATAAATATATATATATAGATGTATGTATGTACATACATACATATATACATACATACATAACTGACAGCACAATTCTGGCCTTATTTTTTTTTAAAGTTTTTATCTCCACAACCAAAACAACTTAAGACATGTACAAAATGATTGTTAAGTCATACAGAGAAAGTTAATTAGCATACTGGTATAAGATTAGCAAATGTCTAAGAAATTACTTTATACATCAATAAGCATAAAAAATTAGAAAATTTGGTATATTGAAACATGTTGAAATGTTTAAAATGTGCCTGAAGCAAAATTCACCAAATATGCTCCATGCCCCATTATCCCAGCCATTTTTTACTTAGTCTTCCACACACAAACACACACATGCACACACACACACACACACACACACACACACACACACACACACACATACACACACACATATATTTTTATACAACAGACTTCTTTCAGTTTCCATCTACCAGATCCACTCATGAAGCTTTGGTTGGCCAAGGGTGCCATGCAGTGGGACTAACCTAGAACCATGTGGTTGGTAAGCAAGCTACTTATCACACAGTCACTCCTGCACCTAGTTTACTTTACATGAAAATAGTTGCCACCAGTAACAACAATAGTTGTGTTGTTATTGATGGTGGTGGTTGTGGTTGGTGGTTGGTAGCTGTCAGGCTTCTGAATTAGCTACAGAAAAGTAGGAATGTCACTGTCTTTCAGTGATGAGGTGGGATCTAAATTCAGAATACAGAGAGCTGGAATAAATACCACAAGGTATTCATCCTATCCAGTACTAACATTTCCATGAATCCACCACTCTGGGCAGGTATTTTTTTGCCATGAGTGTGAGTTGAAGACGCTTGCTTTGCAACCATACGCTTTCATGTTCAGTACCAGTGTGCAACACCTTGGGCAAATGTCTTCTGCTATAGCCCAGGGTTAACTAATGCTTTGTGTGTGAATTTAGTTGGCAGAAACTGTGTGGAAGCTGGTTATGTGTTTAACGACATATGTTTTTGGGTCATTGCTGCATGTTTTGTTAATTCTATATAATCTTTGTCTCAGAAAATAATAATGGCAGACTCTCAGCTTACTCAGAAAATGAAGACATGCTGCTATTGTGGTTATAAAGGTTGAGCATAGTGAGTTAGAAATATCTCGATTTTTAAAAGTTGCCAGATCTTTCATCTACAAAGTTTGTATAGAACTAGAGACTGAAGATGGAAACATATAACTAGTATCAGAGCAAAACAAGCATTCTAAATGCTTTGAAATCATCTTAATTTATCCAGCAAGTTCAACAGACCATTGATTACAATCCCAGAAATTCCATGAGGTCAATTGCAAAAGGCCTCCATGTGTCAAAAGGAACAGTCAGAAATTTTGTCCACAAAGACACCAGATATAAGTCTTATGTGATGAGGAAAGGTCAATTTGTCAGAAAAAGCAAATGAAAATCACTACATCAGATCTAAAAGGCTCTTAAACAAACTGAAGAATCCAGCAGAAGAAGATTTGATTTGGTTTTTCTCAGGTGAGAAAAACTTCGACCAAGATTAAAAAAGTTAAGAGAAGAAATGACAGATGGTTATGTGCAGACCCTTCTAGAGTTCCAAGTGTTATGCATACAAAATTTCCTGAAACTCTTGTGTTTTGGGGGTTGTCAGCAATGAAGGACATGTGATGCCTCCTTACTTCTTTCCATAAGGCCTTAGAGTTAACTCTGCTGCCTACATTGAGGCCCTGGAAATAATTGTTAAGTCCTGCATAGACAGTGTATGCAATGGAAGGCCATATGCGTTTCAGGAAGACTCTGCACTATCACACATGTCTCTAGTAACACAGGAATTGATGACTGAAAATTTTCATGATCACATAACATTTGGCCCCCTAATTCCCCAGATTTCAATCCATTGGACTATTACATGTAGAGCAAAGTTTAGAGAGAGAGAGGTCAGTGAACATGCCCATAACACCAAAGATTCTCTGAAAGCTACCATAGTCAGAGTAACATCCAAAATGAACCAGGACCACTTGTATTCAGCATGTAGAGGAGTTAGATCTCATACAGAAGCAGTTGTTGAAGATGAAGGTGGCTTTATCGAATAACATTATAGAAAAGAAGGTTTATTTTTATCCTCATAGCATTTTTTGATAAAGCTATTGTCTGTTATATATCGTTTTTTTTTCATAATAAATAATCTATCCTCAAATATCTTACATACCCCATAAATATATATGTATACACACACATATTTATTTCTCTATCTATCTATCTATCTATCTATCTATCTATCTATCTATCTATCTATCTATCTATCTATCTATCTATCTATCTATCTATCTATTTATCTATCTATCTATCTATCTATCTACCTATATATATATATATATATATATTTATGGTGTCACTGAGACCCAAAGGTGTCAGGTAATGCTGAATAATAATTAATTAGAATCCAAAAGTCTGTTGGACTTTTGGATTTTACTCAAAGGATATTGGAATATTGCATGTATACTATTATGCCTATAAAACAGATTTACAACTTCAATACCCATACATATCTTACATCTATTTTCTTTCCTCTACCTCACTGTCTATTTGTATCACATCGAAACTAACTATGACTTAATTTTTCCTCTTACACTGTCTCCGATGAAGGGATATTATTAATTAATATCTTAGAAACAGCTGTAAGACCTTCTATCTATAAATGCTCTAATATCTATACAGCCTTGGTTTTTTATCTTATTACCCAAAAAATTCTTATATAATATATATATAATATATATATATATATATATATATATATATATAGGTATACATACATACATATAATATATATATGCCCACACAACAAATATTATTATAATATATATATATATATATATATATATATATATATATATTATGAGATGTACTTGCATAGCAAGGACTTGATCTGAGATCGTGTGCTGGAATGAAAACAATTGCAGCGGGGAAGGTGTTTATAAGCCATTTAAGAAACACACGAAACCGTTAGATTCACTTCAACATTTAAGTTTAATTCGTCAAAATACTTTCGTCGCTTTGAGACCACGACCTGTTCACTGACAAAACATCATGCTGCATCAGATGCAGCACGACCCCAGTGCATAACTGGTACTTATTTAATCGACCCCGAAAGGATGAAAGGCAAAGTTGACCTCGGCAGAATTTGAACTCAGAACGTAGCGGCAAACGAAATACCGCTAAGCATTTCAGCCGGCATGCTAATGTTTCTGCCAGCTTGCCACCAGGACAGCACTACCTCCTCCAGGCACTTGATGGCAGAGATGCATAGATGTTCACGGCTCATACTTTGACTAATCAAAACATTTCTATAGTTAATTTTTGCAGAATATAATTATGTTTCTGAAATCACCCATTATTTAGGGGAAACCTAATGTTTGTGTATCATTTTAGATTGTTCATATATCTGAACCCTCCATGTATGTCACGACTAGATTGGCATAAATGAGAGCAACTTTTGTCTCCATTGCAGTTGGAGATATTTTTTTGTAAATATTGTTATCGAAGTCAAAGAATTTGTTTTGAGGATAAACTTTAATCCTTCAGTGATGAAACTCTTTTCAGTTCTGTCTGGAATTTCATGAGGGAATTTCTCAAGCCAGAAATTTATTGCCTCTAATACATATTGGTGTGGGACTGTGGTATAGATATTTACTACATCAAAAGATACAATAGTGGTATCATTGTTTATCGATTTTGGGAGGTGCTTTAACAGATCCAGGTTGCCCCTTACAAGACTTGGTATGTATTTTAGAATAGGTTTCAGTAATATATCTAAAGAGTTGCCGAGTCTGTGTGTTTCACAGTTCAGGCCTGCTACAATTGGTCTAAATTTAAGGTCGGTGTAACATTATATCTTTATGCAACTTGAAGTTGGTTCTTTACATGCATTCTTAATAGTTTGATTCTTATGGATTTTCGAGACTGTAAAAGTAGCTAGTCATGCAATGAAAATGGGTTAGGTAGTTACATACTGTGTCTGTTAAACTGCCTTTTTGATGTCTGTGAATGAGTGTGTCCATTTTAATCATTATCTTTGATTTTTGGTAATTATGTGCCTTTTCATAGCGAGTCATATCTTGTAATATAGATAGTATATCTCCTTTGTAGTGTTCAGTATCCATAATAACTATAACACTCCCCTTATCTGCTTCCTTAATTATAATGTCTTTATAGATTTTCAGTTCATGTATAATATCCCATTCCTTTCAACTGATATTGTGCTTGATTTAAGGGTGTGGAAGTTCTTTGTAAGTGAAGGTAGATATAAAATCACAAAATTTATCTAAAGCTTTATTCTTACCTTTTGTAGAATTGTATTTGCTCTTGTTTCTTACAATTGATTCATCCATGTATTCTTTATCATACAATTCCTCTGTTAGGTGTAGTTTTCTGCAGAACTGTGAAATCTCATTCTTACATTTCAGTGGAGTGAGGGTGCTGTGGTGTTGGGATAAATTTTAAGCCTTTCGACAAAATATCAATTTCTTCTACTGTGAGATGTTTTTGGATATGTTCATTATCTTTGATTTCTCATCTTTCATTTGCACCATCCGGTGTCAAGAACTCTGTCGGTTGGATCAAAAAGATGATTTTTCAAAGTTTTCCTTTTATTATTATTATTAATATATCTGAGGACATTTTCTGTGTTAACTTGTCCTCTTTTGTATCGATTTTGTACAGTTGTTGTTCTGGATTCTGGTTGTTTCTTTCTGTAATTCTCTTTTAAGTTGATATTTTTTATCAGTTGTGTATATCTTCGGTTTTGGGGAAAGTCCAGTTCAACTGAAGGGAAAACTTCAATTCTTTTAGTTGGATTGTTTTCTTGTCAAAGTAGTCTTGGAATGTCCTTATGGAATTGGTAACTATAATTTCCATATTTGAGTGTTTGATTAATCTGTGGCGAACAGGGTTTGTGGATTTTAACTTTCTTCAGGAATGGGTTCTCGCTTGAATACTCATTTTTGAAATGAGATTCATAATTGGAGAACCAAAGGGTACTTCTCTCCCACTGTTGAAGAGATGTTAATTCTGACACAATGAAAGAGCTGTGTCTAATATCTTTAAAGGCATAACTAGTTGGATGAAATCAGTGGGGCTGATAGTTGGGTTGAAATCATGTAGAGCAGTGACTATCCTCCTATTCAAAACATATACTAATTTGAGCCATGAACTCCCTATAAATATAGGGCAAGATTCAAACACTAGTCAGAGCAAAACAGGTGCAACATAAAGTACATCTTTCTATTTGAACTTTTTGAAAATCGATATGAACTGTGAAACCGGTTAAATCTTAAAGATGCAGCATGAAGTTTTGTCAGTGAACAGATTGTGGTCTCAAAGCGACGAAAATATTTTGACAAATTAAATTTAAATGTTGAAGTGAACCTAACGGTTTTGTGTGTTTCTTAAATGGCTTATAAACACCTTCCACGCTGCAATTGTTTATAATTACAACATTTTTTAACTATTCTCAGAGCATTTTCAACTTCTATTTTTCCTATACATACATACATACATACATACATACATACATACATACATACATGCATACATGCATATATATATATACACACACACGCACACACACACACACACACACACACACATATATGCACACATGTATATATATATGACAGGCCTCTGCACAGTATATGTTTTTCAGATTCACTCACAAGGCATCTTTGGAAAGTCTAGTAGTATAACTGAAGACTCTAAGGTACTGTGCAGTAGGTCTGAACACTAAACCATGTGGTTGCAAAATGAACCTCTGAACCACATGCTTATAAAAAACCAATTCATATCAACAGTAGTCGAATTCACATTTAGTCTTTTGCTGTGCTGTACTTCCATGAGATTTAATTTACCTCACTTAGCTTAATAAATATTCCAGTATATAATGACGGCTATGTCCATTGAAATTAGTATAAAATAACACTATGTTATAATATAAAAAGTATTGAATTAGTATTAGATACTTACATTATGCCATGTAGATTCTAATAGACACTTAATGAGATTATGTGAAAATTGTATTAGTTTAAATGATGTTGCCAACAGTTAAAAATCTTTTATTAGATTGCACAAATAAGCTTAAACCTAAGGCATTTAAAACTCTGTATGATAAGGTAGCTATGAGCCAACTATTTGAAGAAAACAAATCGAGGCTTACTGAAGAGGCAGCTCAAACAATCACCTGATGTGTCATGTGCAAGGGGGAAAATATGATTAATAAATGAAATATATGTTTTATTCTTATATTTAATAAACTGTAAAAAAATTCTTTATTCATCCATTTACAAATTTTACTTTTTGGGAATATCTAAAAAGGAAAAAAAATTGTAATGGCTTTTTGGTTGCTTGGAGTGCTAGTAAGCCTAGGGCTGTACTAAGATAAATTTAGAAAGCTCAACTCTTGAATTATCATATAAAACAAATATATATAACAAAATTATTTAAGCTAGGAAAATATGTGTATGAAATCCATGGGGCTGATACTTGGGTTGAAATCCTGTAGAGCAGTGTCCACATAAAAGCCATGAAGAGAGGGAGTTATAGAAGCTGAAAGTTTGATAGCCGGACAATTCGTCACCAGATAGTTGGTTGGCAGACAATTTACAGACAGGACAATTGTGTGACATGGTGCAGAGTCCTGTTGCCAGACATAAGGTGTTCCTGCAGCCACCCTCTTGACCCAGGGTAACACAACCTCCTCCAGGCACTTGACGTAGGTCTCCATGTTGTGTCTAAGGCCGTGCAGGAATTGTCTTTTGGTGAATTGTCTGTCAGTGAATTGTCCGTTGGCGAATTTTCTGTTGGTGAATTGTCTGTCAGCAAATTGTCTGTTGACAAATTGTCTGCACACGGGAAGTTCTGGGGAAAAATGATTGCGCCAAGTACTTAAAGTAGAAACAGGGAAGTACGGCACTGTAAGGAAGTGGTGAGAAAAGGAGAGATGCTTTATTTGGTTGGTGTGGGTGAAGTGGGTATACAGCTAGATTTATAGGGGTACAGGTTGTTGTGGTACAGTGTCAGAGGTAAAAGAAGAATCATGTGCTTGTGATTGCATATGTGTGCATGTGAGCATGCACACACACACACACACACACACTATATCACTGTATCCCCGTTTGGACCAGACTATTAGCTGTTGTTGTACATTGCTGGTCACAATGAACTTCTTTGCGTTGTTGTAACTTTCCAAATGATGCCATCCTGCTGGTTAGGTCGTCAGGCCAACATTCCCTCTGACCAGAATGACTGTCCACTGCAGGGTTGTTCATTTACAGCTGAGTGGACTGGAACAACATAAAATGAAGTGTTTTGCTAAAGAACAATGCATTGCCAGTCTGGGAATTGAAACTGCAGTCTTGCAATCATAAGTACAACATCCTAACTATTCCGCCTACCACCTTCAAACACACACACACACACACATTAACTGGCACTCTCATTGGTTATGGTGATAAGGGTTCAATGGAACAACCTGTTTGTAAAATTAATGAGCAAGTAGCTGAACATGTATACTCTTAATGTAATTCATAGAATGCAACAAGGTTGGCCCATTTTTTGAAATTACAGGTCCTTTTAATTTTTGCTAACTGACTGAACTGGAGCAATGTGAAATAAAGTGTCTTGCTCAAGGACACAAAGCACCACTGGAAATCGAACTCACGACCTTACAATTGATAGCCATATACCATAACCACCAAGCCACATGCTTACACATGTACATGCACACACACACACGGAAATATATCTCTTTTCATGAGAAAATTGAAAAACTAATACTTTTTAAAAAGCTATGTACAAACGTTTTACTGTCAGTTTCACTGTCAGCACACTGTGAACTATTGAGAGGCCCATTGGAAGCCTGTAACCAACAATGTTATTGTTAATCAAATATGATACAAAATGAATAATAAATAAAATAAGCTATCCTAATTTCTTCTTGAGTTAATCAAATAGACGAAATTTGAAAGGGTAAACAAACGTTTTGTAGATTAATCTGTTCCACTTGAGTTTTGCAATTTTAAACAATATTTGGAAAACTCTGAAAAGATTTTAATGCCATAAAATTATGTTGACAGCAAACAAAACCAATATTGACATAAATCAAAGTTCTACAATTTAAATAACCTCTTTCTCTGTTCATCTCCTCTATCTGTCTATATCTCTCTTTCTTTCTCTTTCTCTCTCTCTCTCTCTCTCTCTCTCTCTCTTTCTCTCTCTCTCTCTCTGTATTCCTTGATCTCTCACTGACACATGCTTTCTCTCTAAGGATTATCCCATTATTTTTATCTACAGTTGTAACATGGCTATATATTGTTAATGGAGTAAGTTATTAATATCAAGATATAGAATTTCATGTTTCTTTTTATGCTATACACATACAATCATTTTTGGATCTATCATCAATCTCTCTTTTAACAGCTTAAAGTTCAAATGTATATTTAAATTTACATTATGTTTTCTTTCTTGCTTGCTTGTTTTCTTTTCTTCTCTTTATTTTAAAATGATTTTTCAAGGAGAAAATATGAAACTCATTGAAAAGAGAACAAAACTTATCTTAGAAATAAAGGGTAAAAATGATACCTATGGAGTTCTAAGAATAGTTTTTGAAACTTTTAAAAATAAAATGTTATTGGTAAGATTTGCAAAGATGCACTGATGAAGATAAAAGGTCATGAAATGAAGTTTGTACAGTGTAGGAAAATAACTCCATATTTAGGCATTAATAACACTATACATAATCTGTGCAGTAGATATATAAACTGCGAATATTTAGCCATTACTCCATAGATTGAAACAATGATAAAACAGCCTTAATTAATTTTCAAAACTGATAGGGTTCTCATCAAAGATGTCTATCTCAATTTGACCAATCCTAAAGAAAAAAAAGCCAACAATCTGTTTACATACTCATCAAATCCAACAGCTTCAGAGAACTGATGCTACTAGTTTGCATATTGTATGAGATAACACTTTATTTAATACCAGGGGGCCTGTCAACAGGGATCTCAGTCCACTCTGTATCAAAATATCATGGTGTGATATATGTAATATATGTTGGACATCAAGAGGGGAAGCTCCAGTTCTGGAGTCTTGGACTTTTGAGAAGTATGAAGTTATTTCTTAGTCACCACTACTCTTAGGTTTGCTTTGACTTGGAGCAGTTGTATCAATCTGGCGAGCTAGCAGAAACGTTAGCATGCCGGGTGAAATGCTTATCGGTATTTCGTGTCTTTACATTCTGAGTTTAAATTCCACTGAGGTCGACTTTACCTTTCATCCTTTCAGGGTCGATAAATTAAGTACCAGTTTTGTACTGGGGTCGATCTAATGGACTGGTCCCTTCCCCCAAAATTTCAGGCCTTGTGCCTAAATTAGTAAAGAATTATGAGTTAATGAATAGAAGGTGGTCCAGTAGCTAAGGCATACAGGAGCGATAGGTAGGCTGGCCTCTGGACATGTGTCGCACAAGCCCACAAGAGTATGAACATGCCTTGATATCATGTGAACCAGTAGCCATGGCTACAAATTAATTAAGTTCTGTACCTTAAGGTTAAGTCTGAGTGAGCAAAAGACAAGCAGAATCAATTAGCTGAAGGTAATGGGAAGCCATTGCTGTATTTTTCCCAATAAAGACCATGAATCTTTAGACTTTGGCATGAAGGTCCATCATTACCAATGTCTGTAAGTACAGAACAGGGAGAGAGAAATTAATAACATATAAATATGTAATAAATAGATGTTTCTCAACCATTTTTGGCCTATGGACCACTTTGATTCCTTTTTTTCTCAAGAAGGTTGACCTTCATAGCCATTCACCATCATCATCATTTGATGTCCCTTATTCATGCTGGCATGGGTTGGACAGTTCAATGTCTATATATTATATTCTTGTGATTATATATTAGGACTTGTATAAAAATGTTTGACCCTTTAGCATTTAATCCAGCCATATCCAGCCCAAATATTCTACCTATTTTTTGTTCAAACTGGCCAGATCTGACCTCTCACACCTACCCAACATTTGTCATGCTAAACATAAACAGTAACATACACTGAAATCTGAAAGCTATGAGATGATGCATGATTAATTCTAAATAATGTGAATAAATAAGCAGAAGTGGCTGTGTGGTAAGTAGCTTGCTTACCAACCACATGGTTCTGGGTTCAGTCTCACTGCATGGCACCTTGGGCAAGTGTCTTCTACTATAGCCTCAGGCCGACCAAAGCCTTGTGAGTGGATTTGGTAGAGGGAAACTGAAAGAACCCCGTTGTATATATGTATATATATATATATATATATATATATATATATATATATATATATATGTGTGTGGGTATGTTTGTGTGTCTGTGTTTGTCCCCCTAGCATTGTTTGACAACCGATGCTGGTGTGTTTATGTCCCCGTCACTTAGCGGTTCGGCAAAAGAGACTCAGAATAAGTACTGGGCTTACAAAGAATAAGTCTCGGGGTCGAGTTGCTCGACTAAAGGCGGTACTCCAGCATGGCCGCAGTCAACTGAATGAAACAAGTAAAAGAGTAAAAGAGTAAAGAGAGAACATTTGACAGAATAATCTGAATGCTAAAGGGTTAAATATGTTGTGTGTTGTAGAAATATAACCATCTCATTGCACATAAACTTTAACAAGAAAATCTTATATGGATCTCCAAGGGTCATATGGACTCTGGTTGAGAATCACTGCTTTAAAGGAATACTAAGTACAATAGGATACTAGGTTTGATAGTTCTTTCAGTTCTATATTTAAGAGATGAGGAATTATGTACATTATTTACATTATTTACATTTGACAGATATTTGTCCTCATTTCGTTTGTTGTTAATACAACATTTCAGCTAATATACCCTCCATGCTTCATCAGGTGTCTTGTGGAAATTTCGAACCTAGGTTCTCATTCCTAAGGTATTTTACGATGTTGTTGTTATTATTGTTATTATTATTATTATTATTATTATTATTATTATATTATTATTATTATTATTATTATTATTATTATTCAGGTCACTGCCTGGAATCGAACTTGGAATCTTGGAATTAGTAGCCCACACTCTTAACCACTATGCCATATGCCCAAAATTCCTAGTTTGATTCCAGGCAGTGACTCGAATAATAATAATAATAATGACAATAATTATAATAATAATAATAATAATAATAATAATAATAATAATAATAATAATAATAATAATAATATCAAAAATACCTTAGGAATGAGAACCCAGGTTTGAAATTTCCCCAAGACAACTGATGAAGGCTGGAGGGTATATCAGCCAAAACGTGTTAGCAATAAACAAGATGAGAACAAATATTCGTCAAATGTAAATAATGTAAATGATGTTTGTAGTTCTTTGTTAAGAACTTCTGAAGTAGTTTCACTCAGAAGAGAGTAACATTAGTAGCATCTCATCCTGACACTCTGCTTATTTATCACAAAACTTATAAAATTTAATTTACAGCTGATTCTCTTCTCAGTCAGCCTAACCTAAGATCACTTTACTTTATTTTTGCTAATCTGGATTACCAATGTCTTGTTTTATGTAAGGCGAAAAGAATATCTATCTATCTATCTATCTATCTATCTATCTATCTATCTATCTATCTATCTATCTATCTATCTATCTATCTCTCTCTCTCTATATATATATATATATATATTCAAGATTAATCAGCCGAAATTGCTAAGATGATCTGGTTCTTGACTGATGACTGAGGGCTTCGAATGTCCCGTCCTGTGGTTCTTGTGTCGTCTCTGTGGTGTTTCATGTTCTTGTCCATGTCTGTAATTATTTTTACTGTTTACCTATATATATATATATATATATATATATATAATACCATGACCTGGTAAAACAAATTAAATATTGATTACTTGGGTTTATGTAAACGGTAAAGCTATTATTTAATAACTATGATGACAATAACGATGATGATGATGATGATGATGATGATGATGATGATGATGATGATAATGATGATGATGATAAGAATGGTGATGATGAGGATACTAAGGATAACAATGACAACAACTATGACAATGATGATAATGCTGCTACTGCTGCTGCTGCTGCTGACAATGATGAGGTGAAATGGAAAATCCAATTGGTATTTAATTTCTCTGTAAGAAATTTTAATTTAATGTAAAAGTGAAGCAGCAGTAAATTCCTCTATGAAGGTATTGGAATTTCATCATTGTCCTCCTCTTCCTCCTCCTAGTCATCGTCGTCATCATCATCATCATCATCATTATGAAAAGGAAACATCATACCACACAGCCATGCTAACACCTATTATATAAATGCTGTCTAGGCAGGTTTTAAAACCTGCTTAGACAACATCTCCAGTGTATGAAATTATCAGTACTATATACTGTGTGCATTAAACAATACACACACATACACACACACATGTAGATTGGTTAGTTCTGTGCAATAACGGAAAGCATTTACCCAAGGTGCCGTGCGGTGAAACTGAACCTGAAACGACATGGTCCAGAAGTGAACTTTTTAACCATGCAGCCAGGCATGGTTAAGAATTTTTTCCAACAGCAACATTTCTGGGAAATTCTTTGATGTACTTATTGCTCATATAAATATATTACCATCCCTTCTCCTCTGCTTAAATACATTGAACAAAATAGAAAAACAGAATTTTTTAGGAGAGTAACATCACTTGAAGGACTCAAGATGTTTGCTTTATTTCACTGAGGTATTATTAATGATTTTTGTTTGTGAGAATGATACCCTTTTATTCAGTACTTAAGAGCTTTCCCTGCATGTCCTTCCAACTAATTGCTTGCATGTACTTTTCGCTACTAATAAAACAAGCACTGATTTAAATACTTGAAAATGAAGAAGAATAGACAAGAATTTCACCAATTTATTATGCAACCAGATTTGATTTTATGCATATTATTGTCTCTTTTTTTTTTCTTGATGCAATCTGTCAATAATAACTATTGCATTAAGCATTATTTTAAACAAAGCATGAAATGTAATTATTTATAAAATTAAAATGACCATGTTCATGTCAGTAATAAAGTTATAAAAATCTGATTAATTTGCTTTTTAAGAGAATAATCTTGCTTGAAATTTAGAAAATTACTGAAGAAAAGAAATAAAAGAAGACGAAGAAAAATTTTTGAGAAGAAAACAAGATTTGCTTAAAATAAAAATCTAATACTCAGCAAATAATTGATGGAAAAGTGTGATTGCTATTTTCTGGTTAAGGTTAGTGATTTGTAATTAATGTTGTTTCGAAATACAGAAGAGTAGCAAAGTGTAATTGAAATGTGAGAATAATTTCTGTTGCTCTTATCAGGATTGGAAATCACTTCTTAAAATATTCTAATTCTTTTATTTGTTGATTGATTGGTTTCTGACAGTTGTAAAGAATCCTGTATACATACATACATACACACACACACACACACATACATACATACATACATACATACATACATACATACATACATACATACATACATACATATATATATATATAAATATATATACATACACACATATATATATGTATGTGTGTGTATATAATATATATATATATATCAATATATATACATACACACACATATATATGTATGTGTGTGTATATATATATATATAATATATATATAATATATATATATATATATATATATAAAACAAGTGTAAAGATTTTATTTTCAATAAAAAGAACAATCAGTTATACAAACAAATAGTATGTTTTAATAGAAATAAACGTAAAAAAGAATTACTTTTTTTTTCCTGTTTTTTTTTTTATTATTTTTTAAGACAAACTTATACAATTCATAGTGAATTTATGGGACTACAATATCAAAGAAGTTTCTTGTAATGTCTCCGAAAGAATTAAAGGAAACAATAAAATATTTTTTGCTAGACTGGAGAAAATACTGAAGTTCAAAGTTGCTGTTTTAACTCTCTATACTCATAAATTACTCATGCAAACTTTTAAGCATGGCTGATAGTTGCAGATATGGCTGATAGTTGCAGATATGGCTGTGTGTATATGGAGTTTGATTTGTAACCATGAACTTGAGTTCGATCCCATTGTGTTGCACCTTAGGTAAGTGTCTTCTACTTAACTTCAGGCTGACATACATGCATACATACATACATACATACATACATACATACATACATACATACATACATACATACATACATACATACATACATACATACATACATACATAGATAAGTGTATTATTAAGGTTTTACAGTTAGTCAAAGTCTCACAACCATTAATAAGTGCTATTGAATGCCTGGCCAAGATTGGTACACCACTCTTTGCTCCATATGAGTGATAAGAAATAAATTTTGTCTGATTGTATTCATTACCAAAAAGCATCTTTCAGTGATAACCTGTCAATGTTGCTCATTAAACCTACTACCATACCTGCACACAATCATGGCCATAGAGTTAGATCCAGAAGTATTTCTCATCTTTTCATTGTCAATGATGTGAAACTGTACAGGCCAAATATCAACCACATAAAAAACAATTGCACCTCATTATCTAATTTTCTACAGATATTGGAATGAAATTTGGTGAGTTCAAATGTGCATTTTTGATGATAAAATTTGGAAGAGTTATGCCCTCTTCTGAAAACCTACAAGCAGGTAAATCATATTTTACCATCTTAAAAAATGAAAGGACACATTGGATGCTACATCTAGATAGGAAACAGAAAAGAAGAAATGATCATAGGAGATATGCTTTTTGATCACAGTTCTGCTGGATCAGAGCAGATTTGAAGCTATGTAGCAGCAATAACAGTAGCAGTAGCAGCAATAATAGCTGCAGCAGCAGCAACAGCAATAATAGCAGTAGCAACAACAGCAGTAGCAACAACAATAACAGTCAGATGATCTATGTTCTTGCCTTCATGGAGACATAAATCTCAAGAAAATAACCTACCAAGCACTTAACAGTGGAATATATATTGCAATATTGTATGATTTAGAATATAAATTAAGTAGAAAAATACCTGAACCATTTTGACACAGAGATGGCTGTGAGGATAAGAAGCTTGGTTTGCAAGTATGTGCTTTCAGGTTCAGTTCCACTGCATGGTACCTTGTGCATATGTCTTCTACTATAGCCCTAGGCTGACCAATGCCTTGTGAGTAAATTTGCTAACCAGAAACTGTACAGAAGCCCATTAAGCATATATATATATTATATATATATATACATATATACCCATGCTAGCATGAACGGCAGATGTTAAACAATGATGATGATGATGCTATATATTTATATATATATATATATATATATATCCAAATGTGATCACTGCCAAGGCAGCCTGACTGACTCCCATGCTGGTGGCATGTGAAAAGCCCCATCTGAATGTGGCCGATGCCAGTGGTCCTGCGCCAGTGGCATGTAAAAAGCACCCACTACACTCCTATAGTGGTTGGCATTAGGAAGGGCATCCAGCTGTAGAAACATTACTAGATCAGACTGGAGTTGGGTGCAGCCGCTTGCTTTCCAGTCCTCAGTCAAACTGTCCAACCCATGCCAGCATGGAAAACGGACGTTAAAGGATGATGATGATGATGGTGATGATGATGAATATGATGCGTGTGTGTGTGTGTGTGTGTGTGTGTGTGTGTGTGCGTGCGTGTGCGTGCATGCATGCGTATGTCTTTGTGTTTGTGTTAGTCATCCCACTCCACCACTTTGTCTACCACTGTTGGTTTGTTTATGTCAAAAGAAACCTATAAAATAAGAACCAGACTTTAAAAAAACTGGTACTGAGGTCAATTTGCTTAATAAAAACCGTTCGAGGTTGTGCCCCAGCATTGCCGCAGTCCAATGACAGAAATAAGTAAAAGATACAAGATAAATGATTGCAAAAAGTTACTGTGTCACATTACAATATGCTATAAAGCTAATGAAATAACTGCTATATGGTTATTTGACTTACACTTTATTGTACAGTGAGATGTCACTTGTGAATTAGTGTGACTTGGCAGCATATACCATGCTTTTGTTAATTGATTTAGGTGTCTATGTAGACATTCTCTTGGCTGCTGCACCATTAACCTGGCTAAACATCCAAGATATTACAACGGAGGGAGGCAGAACTGTACTTGCAACCTGACTAGTGATCAATTACAGCCGAGTTGATTGGAGTGTTAGGTGATGAAGTATCTTGCTCAAAGATCCAATAATGTACTGCCCAGTCCAGGAATTGAATCCATAGTCTTAAGACCATGAGCCAAAAACCTTTACCACTAGGCCACATTTGTTCACCTCCTACTGTTTTGGAAAGAGAGTGTAGTAGATTATGCAGATGGTGAGATAGAAAAATATGGCATGTCATAGTTATAGGGCCTTTCATCATATATTTGCTCAGTCAGAGCTGACCAAAGTCTAAACAACTAATCAAGCTTCTTGTACAATGAACTGGAAATAAACTATGCCATTTGAATGTGTTTTTTTTGGTGGTGGGTCGTAAAGATCATGCAGTGTGTTAAAGTATTCAAGAAACCCAGACATTCATTCACAGTAGACTGCTAGCAAAGAACACTATCTCTTTTGGTAGTGCGGTTGTTTCTTACACTCAGTTAACATACATGAAGACAAGGAAAAATATATGAGTGTACCCATACAAACACACATACATCTAGATGTATATATATATATACATATATACACACACACACACACACACACACACACCACACACACACACACACATATATATATATATATATATATATATATGTATACTTATACATATATGCATACACAAACACAAAGCACATACTTTATTTGTGTATTAACAATCTGGTGTTGGTATCAATTGTGTAAAAAAAACAATTTTCAAATGTTCCATTTAAGAATGTTAGTAATCCATCTCCAAATTTGATAAGTCTAAGTGAGATTACTACCAAAGGATAAGGGTGTGAGAGTTTATCAACTAAATGCAGTGGTGAGCACTCGTTTTCATATATATGTGTGTGTGTGTGTGTGTGTTTTGTGTGTGTGTATATATATATATATATATATATATATATATATATATGTATATATACCATTTGAGCATGGTTGATGCCAGTGCTGCCTGACTAACACCTGTGCTGGTGGCATATAAAAAGTACTCACTACACTCTTGGAGTGGTTGGCATTAGGAAAGGCATCCAGGTGTAGAAGTCTTGCAAAATCAGACTGGAGCCTGGTACAGCTTCCCAGCATAGCAGTTCTCAATCAAAGCATCCAGCCCGTGCCAGCATGGAAAGCGAACATTAAATGATCATGGCGACAACGATGGGGATGGTGATGTGTGTATTTATGACGCTTGTGTGTGTATGTGAGTGTATGACAGATTTCTTGCTTCTGTCTATAAATTTCATTCCCAAAGTATTGCTTGGCCTGAAGCTATAGTATAGAATGCCAGCTGACAACGTTCCTACAGTAGAATCAAACTCCTTACAACATGGATGTAAAAGTGAAGCACTCTTCTTTACCACACACTCATACTTGCACCCATAGTCATACCTGCATGTATTATACGTGTCTTATTCCTCTAATAAAGAAGATCCAGCTTATCTGCATACAGAAATGACACTGACATTTTAGATATAAGGACAATCATTTAAAGTACAAAGATGAACAATAGATGACTTGTGATAGAATATGATGGACACTTTACCAAATCTTAAATTCTTTATTATGTTACCTATTCAAAGTCAACTTTTGCTTTCATTTATAGATGTCTGCCTTTCTCAAATCAATACATTCAAAATGGAACATTTTGCTCTCTAAGTACTTCCAATAAACTATGTCCTTTTCAGCTTAACTTTATTCTTCTCGTATTTGCTGAGTATTATATCTGAAATCCGATATATAAAAAAGGAATTGTTGCGCTTGTAGCTGTTAAATAATGACGTTAGAAAGCTAGCTGGTCATCATAAATATTCCTTTCATGGTGTAATCAAATTTAGAAATCCAGCAACTACTTCCTAGATACTAACTAGCATGAAGCTTTACATATCTAAGCAACATTGCTGAAGGACTACTTGCTGAGGGACTGCCTTCTAAATTGTTAAACTCATTACAACTTTACACTATTTATACTTCTTGTTTAACATACTCAATGTACCATGTACCATATCATTACAAGCTCACTTCCCTCAATTATAATTTATCTCTCTAACATGTTACTTTGTTATTCTTAATACTTGCCAGCTCCCATGTGTAAGGTATAAGGTATATTATATGAAAATATACTCCCTTTTCAAATGTGAAGTAAACTTACCAACTAACCTGCCTTCAAAGATCTAGATAATTACTTTACTACTCTCTACCCTGTCTTCCAATACAAACCAAAATAATAGGTGCATGTGTAGCGATACTTTTCATTAAAAATGATTTACACTAATCCTGCATTAAAAAACTCATTACTGAGGTGAATCCATGTGTAACAGTTGCAAACTTGTCAAGTGACAACTTACAATAAAGTGGAATTATTTAACCCAAGGCAAGTTTTAATCAAGCAAACCTTACAATCAACCTTACTGAAAAACTAGAAGTAGTTGATAGCTCCCATTACCAAGGTGACCAAGTCAGTAGCGGAAGTGGGGGTGCTCTGAATGTGTGGCTGCTAGAATAAGAATAGCCTGGGCAAAGTTCAGAGAGCTCTTACCTCTGCTGGTGACAAAGGGCCTCTCGCTCAGAGTAAAAGCTAGATTGTATGACACATGTGTACAAACAGCCATGCTACATGGCAGTGAAACATGGGCTGTGACTGCTGAGGACATGCGTAAGCTCATAAGGAATAAAGCCAGTATGCTCTGATGGATGTGTATGTCAGTGTGCATACTCAACAAAGTGTAAGTGTCTTGAGAGAAAAGTTGGACCTAAGAAGCATCAGATGTGGTGTGCAAGAGAGATGAGTGTGCTGGAATGGATGAGGATAGTTGCATGAAAAAGTTCCACACTCTAGCAGTTGAAGGAACCTGTGGAAGAGGTAGACCCAGGAAAACCTGGGATGAAGTGGTGAAGCATAACCTTCGAAAATTAGGCTTCATCGAGGCAATGACTAGTGACCAAGACCTTTGGAAATATGCTGTGCTTGAGA
>NC_042998.1:92887271-92907271 GCF_006345805.1 Octopus sinensis
GTTCATCTCCAGATGAAAGGCTTATAATTTTCAATACTTTGACTTTCATATTTCTGGCTCTTGTAGGAATACTCCAAATGTCTTAAACCCTATACTAGGGTGGTCATTCTATGGAATGTCATCATGAAATTGTGGTGTAGATAGGGATAGGCAGATAGATAGATAGATAGATAGATAGATAGATAGATAGATAGATAGATAGATAGATAGATAGATAGATAGACAGACAGTTTTTTGAAATCATTTCAAATTCTTTGTTTTCTTTTTATTCCTCAACCAGGTTCAAATCCAAAGAGGCTACGCAAAAGTTATTTAGTTCCATGTATACAAAGAACTAACAGCTCAGTTTTTTATTCTGTTAGCTGTCAGATTTTTTGACATCCTTGCAAATGGCTTGTATGTTTACTGATTTATGCATTTATCATTGCTGCAGATGCACAGGGGCAACAGACACCACAGATACTCAGAAAACAGATTCCATCACACTCAAGGGGAAGAAACTAGAAGTAGTTGATAGTTTCCGCTACCTAGGTGACCAAGTTAGTAGTGGAAGTAGATGCTCAGAGAGTGTCACCACTAGAATACGAATAGCCTAGGCAAAGTTTGGAAAGCTTCTACCCCTACTGGTGACAAAGGGTCTCTCGCTCAGAGTGAAGGGTAGATTGTATGACGCATGTGTGCGAACTGCCATGCTTCACGACAGTGAAGCATGGGCTGTGACTGCAGAGGACATGCATAGGCTTGAAAGGATTGAAGCTAGCTTGATCCACTGGATGTGTGGTGTTAGTGTGCACACACGACAGAGTGTAAGTGCTCTGATAGAAATGCTGGACATAAGAAGCATTGGATGTGGCTTGCAAGAGAGATGATTGTGCTGGTATGGTCATGTACTATGGATGGATGAGGAGAGATGTGTGAAGAGGTGTCACTCCCAAACAGTTGAAGGAATCTGGGATAGAGGTAGATCCAGGAAGACATGGGATGAGGTGGTCAAGCATGACCTTCGAACGTTGGGCCTCACAGCGGCAATGACGAGATATGCTGTGACTGCGAAGACCCAACAAATAATGTGAGTTCATGGCTGTTTCCTGCACCAGCTTCACATAGCAGCCCCAGCCCATCCAAAGTACCTTGGATCGCAGGACAGCCTGCTGTGCTTATCTTGGATCATAGGGTGACCTGCAGTGCTTAAGAAGACCTATTGAGTCAAGTACATCAACATCAAAATAAAAATCAAATGGAAATTGTAGTTGTGATACCTGTGCCGGTGGCACGTAAAAAGCACCTACTACACTCTTGTAGTGGTTGGTGTTAGGAGGGCATCCAGCTGTAGAAACACTGCCAGATCAGACTGGAGCCTGGTGCAGGCTCCCCAGACCCCGGTCGAACCGTCCAACCCATACTAGCATGGAAAACAGACGTTAAATGATGATGATAATGATGGTATATATATATATATATATATATATATATATATATATATATATATGTATGCATGTATGTATGCAAATGGCTTTAGTGAACACCTAGCAATTTGAAACCTCTAATTTACACAATGAATATTTATTAAACAGTCGCACAAGGTAGAACAATCTGCTTTTCATTTCAGACAGAAACTTTGTATGTGGAATACTGCAAATTATGTTTTCCATGGTCTGAATTTTTATAACTGTACTCTCTTTCCAGACTTCTTTTTTCTGCAAAACAAATGCATTGATCCTAAGAAATTTGACACTTCTTTTATATGGATTTGAAGCGATCCTTGTATCTGAGCTTTAGTTTTGAAGCATTGCATTTGGAATCCTATAATTCTCTGTAGAACATTTGTTTCAGAAGTCATGAATAATTTACATGAATAAGACCAACAGAGACAACTTTGATGATTAAAGAGTCTATGCTTGACTATGCTGCTCTATTAATAACTTCAGTATTTAGTGTGAGACTACCAGTCAACAATGTAAAATATGTAGAATAACAATAAGTTTATTGTCTACAGGGCTCAAGTATACATTAACTCATTAGTAAAAGGTAAAACAAGTAACAGAAAGCAAAAATAAGTCAAATAACGAAAGACCGCTATCAAAGCCAAAAGCACTTATCCAGTACACAGAATAAAAACACAGAAAAGTGAACTGAAAAAGAGCCATGAAGAGGAAAAGGTGCACAGGTACATGAGGAGTAGCACTAGTGAATTTCAAGAAGCATGGCATTTTCAAAGGATGCAATATGTTGACAGCTAAATACCAACTTGAATAGTTTATCCCATGCTTAAATTAAGAATTAAATGAAACATTTCCCTTTTTACATAACATAGCTCACTCATCGAATATCTATCTATCTATCTTCTATCTACCTAGCTATCTATCCACCTACCTGCCTGCCTACCTACTTACCTACCTATCTACCTACCTATCTACCTACCTACTTACGTACCTACCTACCTACCTACCTACCTACCTACCTACCTACCTACCTACCTACTTACCTACCTACATGCCTGCCTATCTATCTATCTATCTATCTATCTATCTATCTATCCGCCAGCTTGTATGTCTGTCTGTCCATATATTTATCTATCTATTTGTCTGTCTACCTATCTGTTTGCATGTGGGTATATACATCTGTGTTCATATCTATATTTGTGTTTCTTTATATCAAATTGTTATGCAACTAATTTGTCTGACAAATACGGATTGATAAAATGAATACCTATTTCTTTACTACCCACAAGGGGCTAAACACAGAGAGGACAAACAAAGAGAGACAAACGGATTAAGTCAATTATATCGACCCCAGTGTGTACCTGGTACTTATTTAATCGATCCCGAAAGGATGAAAGGCAAAGTCGACCTTGGTGGAATTTAAACTCAGAACATTACGGCAGATGAAATATCATTAAGCATTTCGTCCAGCGTGTTAACGATTCTGCCAGCTCGCCACCTATGATAAAATGAATACCATACTGGGATAACTGAGGTGGGGGGAGCAAACATGATTGACTAAAACTTTTAAGGGTTGTGCTCCAACATGTAGTTCAGTAACTGAAAAGGTGGAACGACAAAGATAATGATAAAATTATATAATTAAATATGAAAATTCATTCAGATACATCATTTAGCTCTACACCCTCTTCCTATCCACTGAAAATTAGGAGCTAAAACATTGTCAATCTTGTACATTTTATCTTTTAGCTTTTACTTGCTTCAGTCATTGGACTGCAGCCTTGAAGGGTTTTATCAAACAAATCGTCTCAGTACTTATTTAAGTGTACCACTTACTCTACCAGTTCTTTTGCTTAATCACTAAATTACATGGATGTAAACAAACCAACATCAGTTGTCAAGCAGTGGGAGGGTGGGGTATTTAAAACATGCACACACACACACACACACACGCATGCACACACACATATACGATGAGCGTCAACACACCTTCCATCTACCAAATTCATTCAACAAGCATTGGTCCTCCTGGGGCTATAGTAAAATACACTTGTCCAAGGTGCTGTTGAGTGGGACTGAACCTGAACAAGCTTCTTAACCACACACACATTTCTAATGTCTTTCAAATGTTCTAGAATACCCTCTCTTGTTATCTCATATATCTTTTACCTCTTTATTTTCTTGCTTTAGTTCTTCAGCAATCCATAGTAAGCCTCTTTAGGTAAACTTGACATTTATCATTCCTTCTGTTCTCCTGATATACTCCCATGCTACTTCTTATTTACTATGTCCTTCATGGTGAAAAGAAGTTACAATAGAAATGAAATATATCTAAACCATTCAACATACCATGTCCATCAATAAATTCCATGAAGGATTATTGTAACAATACTTGTGTTTCTAGTGTTTGCCAACTGAAAACGAAGTACAACAATACTGAATGCTATTATTCATATTGTAATGCATAGAAACACGGATATATCATAATATTTAACACATACACACATACAGACATGCAGAATCACTGATAGACACTCTGTCATATGTACAGTATGGCCATATATCACATGCAAGTGTGTATTGTTTGGTAGCCTTGATTACTTTTGGCTCAGCAGAACATTCAGGATGCAACAGCTGGAGGGAGAAGGGAATGGGGCTGCACCAGCATATGACTGGTATTTATTTACAGCTGAGTAGACTGGGCAATGTAAAATGAAGAGTCTTGCCCAAGGGCACAATATGCTGCACAGTCCAGGAACTGAACTCACAATCATATGATTATAAACTGATCACCATAACTACAAGGCCACACTCCTTCAGACACACAGTTTATACTGTATTGTGTAACACATATTCTTAGACACAGATACACAAGTACATTGTAGCACGTAAACACACAGACATACCATAACACATAGACATAGTCATATCATAATACATATACATATGTAGACAAGTGCACAGACACACAAAGATTTACAAACACAAGCATATAGACATATACATACAAACACACATACACGAATCTATTACATATGCAATGCATCCAAGCTAACCAAAATTAAATATAATCACCATAATTTAAGGAGACTAGCAGTTGTCTGCACTGGCAATAAATATTTCACTTAGATGCAAACAATTGACTATGTGATTGTACCACAAGAAGAACTAAGTATTTAGGTATGAACTTTTATTAAGCAATGATAAAGCATGATATTTATGGCCTGTTTCAAATTCCACAGCTCATGTAATCAAAAACTCCAAACATTCATAAACACCTTAAGCTATCAGTAACACATAAAACATTTCCTACAAAATTTGTCCAAAACACACACTCTCTCTCTTTTCAGACTTGGATTAACACAAAATACAGGTACACACAAAAATAGTCAACTGCATCCAATTGTCTAAACTAGATTAATACATTCCACAAAATTTATTTATATTCACGTGTGAAGTTTCAATATCAGTACTGTAAACCACCAAACTACTCATTAATTTCCTGTTAGCTGTTAGCTCGGTGCTTTGATACTGAAGCATTCTTTTGCTTTTCTCTTCTGCTCTGTATTTAGATTCATGCAGGTCAGAAGGTGTCAGGGAAAGCAAATGAATTTACTACTCTTTGGCTAAGAAACTAAACTTTCAACTACTCAGTGATTGTAATTTCTCTAATAAATTCTGAAGAATCCTGGTTATTCTATAGCAAATGAATATTTAATCTCACCTGCCTCCACTGTAGTTATTATCAAACATTGAGATATAAGAAGAGGAATGAAGTCAAAATGATTTCATCAAACCATAATTGTAACATTGTACCTCTTTCAACCAAATATAACATGACAGAAAGTGTAGCATAGCATAAAACCAGGTTGGCTATTAGTCATTTCTGATCTATTATATATTATCATGTCTATCTACTTGCAGCAGCAGCAGTAGTCATAGCCATACAACAAGAACAACAACAGCAGCAGCACCAGTGAATAAATGGTATCTATCTCTGTTTTTCCTGGCTGGCTAACTAACTTAATCATCCGACTGATAATCTAACAAAATGTATTTAAAATGTCTGTGTAATGTCATAAGAAAACACAAAATGTCAGCTCTTATTATGTCTTTGATATTGTTGTCACATAATAAAAATGACAAAAGTAATTAGAGGGAAAATTAAGATGATTATTACTGACATTTTATGATGTGAAAGGTACAGTCTATTTATGGCACAGTCTATTTATGTCAACTCGTATACCTTAACATTAAGGACCTTTAACATGATTATATCAGCCTCGACTTAGGAAAATTTTGTTATGTTCATGTTAATAAAAGCAATTAAATTATATATTCCTATAAGTATAATATTCCTTTAGGAAAAATTTGATTATGACAAAAGAGAGGAAATATATTTCAAAGAATGTAATTAACATATATCTTCAGCTTAAAGATACTAAACAACAATTTTATTCATTTATTATTTTTTTTATTAAAAACCTAAGCAATGAAATCTCGGTCATTTTACTTTTGACCTTTTACCTATTTCAGTCATTAGACTGCAGCCAAGCTGACATATCATCCTAAAGGGTCTAGTTGACTGAATCAAGCCCAGGACTTAAAATTTTGTTAAGCCTGGTAGATATTCTGTTGGTCTCCTTTGCCAAACAGCTAAGTTATGTGGATGTAAACACACACACACACTGGTTGGTTATCAAGCAGTGGTGGAGAATAAACAGGGACACAAAGACACACAGAGATACACATTACATATATATATATATATATATATATATATATATATATATATATAGAATGAGATACAAAAAAAATCCAAGGCAGTGAATAGTTTTCAGAATATTTATAAAGAGGTCTTACAGCTGTTTCCAGGATATTTTATATATCCCTTCATTAGAGACCGTGTGAGAAAAAGTTTAAGTAATAGTTATTATTGAGAAGATATGAAATACAGAGTAAAGTGGAGGAATGATGAAGGGATATATAAAATATTCTGGAAACAGCTGTAACACCTTCTCTTTATAAATGTTCTGAAATCTTTCACAGTCTTGGATTTTTTCATCTCATTCTGTTAATTTTTATAGATATGCTTGTTAATACACGATCTGTGTTGGACTCCTCATTCATATCATTATCGTATCTAGAGCTTAACTATACTCTGTCCATAGCACTTATTCAGAATTATCTGACACCTTTGGGTCTTCTTGACACCAATACCTCTCATACCCTATACACACACACACACACACACACACACACACACACACACACACACAAAGTATTGAGGTTTAGTTCACAGATGATCTAAATGATTAGGTATGCTAGGTAAGTGCTGTAACAGATTACTGGGGCTCCAAGGTTATAGCCCAGAGGGTAGTTATGGAGCTGTTGCAGATTTCCAATGCAGTGGATATATAATTGTTAAACAGGACAGAAAACATTAAGGTAAGACAAACATCTCAAGTTGTATACAATATTATTATAGGAAGAAATTAAAAATCTTACAGCTGTTTCTGGGATATCCCTGAGTATGGAATATTCTGTCATCAGAGACAAATTGGGAAAAAAATAGGGAAAATGGGGCTGTAACAGAAGACACTTGCCCAAGGTGCAGTGGGATTGAACCCAAAACCATGTGGTTAGAAAGCAAGTTTCTTATCATACAGCCATGCCTTTTTATGTGTTATATTAAATAAAATTTCTGATAGATAGTTTGTATGTTAAGAAGTTTGCATCCATACATGGTTGTGGGATGAGTCCCACTCATGAAACCTTGCTCAAGTGTCTTCAACCAATAGCCTACTGAGTGGATTTGGTTAATAGAAACTTAAAGAAGCTCATCAGTATACATGTGTATGTGTATGCATATATATATATATATATATATATATATATATATATATATATATATATATATATATTATATTAAATATATATATATATACACATACATACATATATAATGGAAAACTAGATATATATATGTGTGCGTGTGTGTGTATTTGTGTGTGTGTATGTGTGTGTGTGTGCGTACGTGTGTGTGTGTGTGTGCCTTTGTGTTTGTATTTGTCCCCACCACAAATTGACAACTGGTGTTGGTTTGTTTTGGTCCCAGTAACTTAGTAGTTCAGCAAAAGAGAACAATAGAATCAGTACCAAACTTTGAAAACAATAAGTACTGGGGCCAATTTGTTTGGTTAAAACCCATCAAGGTGGTGGCCAAGCATGGCTGCAGTCCAATGAATGAAATCTTAAAGACAGGTTGAAACTCGATTAGGATGCTCTACATAACAAGAGAAATTCCAGTGTTACACTGTATACAGCCTTAACTAGGGAAGAATACTAGAGAATATTGAAGTCTTAATAACATTCTAAAGAAGTGTCCCACACCATAGCAATATATTCAGACACATCTTATCTCTCTCTCTCTCTCTCCTCTTCTTCTCTCTCTATCTCTGTCTGTCTGCCTGTCTATCTGTCTGCCTATCTGTCTGCTTCTTTGTCTATCTATCTGTCTATCTATCTATCTATCTATCTATCTATCTATCTATCTATCTATCTATCTATCTATCTATCTATCTATCTATCTATCTATCTATTATGTAAACCACCAATAATACAAACAATAATGCCTCAATTTATTCTTAATACATTCTGACGGATTTGATTGTGACTATTTGATTGATGTTGTCTTTCATCACCAGAGAACTCTTATTTCCATTTAAAGTATCAAAACTGAAATAAGAACATTCATAGAATTAATTGGTTATGATGAGGATGATTTGTTCTAGCTAATCCCAGCAAGATTTGAACACAAAGCTTAGAAACTTGAAAGAGAATACCATAAAGCACTTTTATCAGTTCTTCCACCACTGCCATGTTCCTTTTATAAAGAAAATGACTAATAAACCTTTCAAAAATATAATTATATTATTTCAAGGATCTGTTGCTGGAAAGCTATCTTCCTAAATCTTTTGCTTAATTATTTAGCATATAAACCAGCCATATCCACCCAAAACATTCTACTTGCTTTATGTTTGTTCAAACTGGTCAGATCTGGCCTCACACACCTATAGAATGTCATTTTAAACATGAACAACCACATTATTGAAATCTCAAAGCTACAAGATAATGCAAGATAAATTCAAACCAGCGTGAATAAATAAGCATTACATTTGACAGAATAATCTGAACGCTAAAGGGTTAAAGGGTTATACTTGATATTTTCCATGTTTATGGACCATCTATCTGCCTATACATATGTGTTTCTACTGTTATGTTGTTTCTACTGTTATGTTGCTCTAGTCAGCTGAGATTCAAATGTTTTAAATATGAGGACAAGATTTTTTTTATTTTCACTTTATCAATGGAAGCAACACAAGGCATTCAGTATCATTGTGAAAGATCAAGCAGTTAAGTGAGACGCTGGAATAGCCATGCACATTTAAAAGTCTTTCCTGGCACAGAAGTTAAGGCTGCGTGGTAAGAAGTTTGCTTCCCAAAAAATGTACCAATTCTATGTTTTGGTGGATAATTAACATTATTACTGGAGTAATCATGAAATTAAATTACACAGTAAAGGGTTAAGAAATATAGATATAAGGGAGTTATGAAGAATTTTGAACAAAAATTTGTGATGAAAAATTCTTCATTCTAAAAGATTTTTGCTTTTTAAGCCATTTGAAAGTTAGAATATTACAATGAAGGGAGGAATATCTGAATGAAAAAGTTCAAATTATTTTTTGGAGAATAGTAAATGTCTGACTTTTTGTCATAGAGAGATTATTGGAAAGATTTGAGATGAGAAAGGGGACTTATTTCAAATGAAACAAAAATTACCAATGAAAAAATAAAATTAAAATATTTTATTAATGGAACTGATGGTAAAATGTTTAAATTGGATGATGCTTAATGCTTTGGCGATGCCAAAAGATTATACAAATTATAAATTTTTTGATGTCATAGAAAAAGTGACACCACATTCTGAGGGGAAAAGAAATACTGTTGTTGGAATATAATTTTTAGAGTTGCTATCAAATGAATGGAATGAATATTGCTGATTCTGTGGCAGAATTAAAATGGAAATTGATAGACTGCTGCGTCAACAATGCAGATTATATCATCATTAGAGATTGATTATGGGCACATGTATGAAATATGTGCAACAAGTAATTTTAAAGTCCCAATAGTAGAAAAAATATCGAAAATTGCTATGGTAGTTGAGAGAGTCACTGAAAGTTCTTCCCATTTTCTCAGGAGAAAGTCTGTAACTGGAAATTAAGGGTTGAGGCTATGCAGATAAAGAATTAAATATTGAGCAAGAAACAAAAGCAAAACTGCTATGAATGCAAAACCACAAATCATACAAGTGAAAATTGTTCAAGGAAGGCAATTGTTATCATAAAAAATTGTCATTTGGGGAAAAGATTGCAGATTCAGATTAAACCAAAATAACAGTGGATAGTATCAGAAAAGTGATGGGGGGAAATGCCTTGAAAAATAAGAGCTTTAAAAACAGTAAATATCCATTTCCAGGGAAATATTACATTAATAGTAACAAATACAGTTAAACATCCCTATTAAAAGTCACTGGGCAGTTATCTGAATTTGAGATTATGAAACAATTTCGTCCACTACTGAAACCAGGGGATCATCAAAAATAGACAAACCAGAATTTAAATGCAGCAAAATTCAAGTTTTTGATCACAGGCCCAAACCAATTTTAGTAAAAGAGGTTTTTGAAACTTCCCTTACATACAACCACCACCAAGCCCCACTCATATTTAGATTGTTCATCATAAAAGAAGTTCATTGATGGGTTGATGGTCAAGGACTGAACAGAAATCAGCTACTACTCAGACAAAAAAGGCATAGGAGTGGCTGTGTGGTAAGTAGCTAGCTTACAAACCACATGGTTCCAGGTTCAGTCCCACTGCATGGCATCTTGGGCAAGTGTTTTCTTCTATAGCCTTGGGCCAACCAAAGCCTTGTGATTGGATTTGGTAGATGGAAACTGAAAGAAACCTGTTGTATATATGTATATATATATATATATATATATGTATGTGTGTGTATACGTTTGTGAGTCTGTGTTTGTCCCCCCCCCCCCAACATCACTCGACAGCTGATGCTGGTGTGTTTACATCTCCGTAACCTAGTGGTTCAGCAAAAGAGCCCAATAAAATAAGTACTAGGCTTACAAAGAATAAGTCCTGGGGTCGATTTGCTCGACAAAAGGCGATGCTCCAGCATGGCCACAGTCAAATGACAGAAACAAGTAAAAGAGTGAAAGAGTAAATTGAATATAAAAGTGAAAATGAAACAACAAAGGAAAATTAATAATCAATTGCGAAACGTTTTGGAGAAAACTCTTCCAATAAACCAGGTTCAGGACTTTGTACAGAATTGAAGGATTGTTTACAACTGGATGTAGGAGCCCATCTTAAATCCTACACCAACTGTCAACTTGATAATTATAAAATAGCAATTTTGCTGTGACTGAAATGGATACTGAAAGTTCAGTTATCATTTTTTTTTTTTACTTGTTTCAGTCATTAGACTGCAGTCATGCTGGAGCACTGGATTGGAGAATTTTAGTTGAATGAATCGACCCCAGTACATTTTTTAAAGCCTGATACTTATTCTATTGAAATCTTTTGCTGAACCACTAAGTTACAGGGATGTAAATACACCAGCACTGGTTCTCAAGCAGTGATGGGAGACAAATACTAATGCACACACACACACACACACACACACACACACACACACACACACTTTATAGGTATATATTTGTAACTATTAGCATTTAATTGAGGGGTTAAAATATAATTTATTGACTGAAAAACTCCTTTATTCAAAGAAATCAACATTTTTTATAGTTTTATATATTCTACATGTATCACTAAATATGAAATAAAACAAAATTATTTCATATATCGATTCATACCAGTACAAATTTGAAGAAAATTGACTTGTAGGTCATCAGAATATCTGATAAAAGAACAGAAAAAAATTATTTCACAGAAGACCAATGGAGTCCAGTTGGACCCCAATTTTATGCTTTAACATCCATATGACTGGAAATTTTTAACTCAAAATTTGCATGTGCATACATAAACTATTGACAATAAAAGTCATGAGATATAAAATCATTTAAATAAAAACTGTAAAAGTTGCATACCTTTTAAAATTTACTGGGGTCCCAAGGAAACCCCCCCCCCCTCCACCAGCCAAAGATGGGTTAATAACAAAATTAGTTACTGAAAATTTTTCGATAAAGATGAACTTTACTTCATGTATTGAGTCCTCTTTTTTTCACACACAGACATCTTCAACCTTGTCCTCTGAAGAGCCATTCAAAGGATTAGTATTTACTACTCCAGGCGTTGGTTCAAAGATGTGCTTACATTGTCTTTTCTAATACTTCTATGATATCTTCTGTTGATTAAAGATAACTGGTCTTGTAACTCCTTCATTCAGGCACTTCCAATTCATCTGTTTTTTCTAAATTTGCCTACCTCACCTTGTTGTGTCAACAACACTCCCCACATTCTGCACTAATCACCATTCCCAATCCTTCTTCTCCAAATCATAAACCTTCTGAAATCTCCTCCTTGTTTATGCTTTTCCTGCAAGTGTTGACTAAGAACAGTTTAAATGGAACATTAATGGAATCAATCTCACCAATTTCAGGAGATCTCTAAAGGTCGCGGGCATTGCCCTTTCTCCAGACTTGGCAAGTAAAAAGAAAAATACCTTGTTTTCTCTTGATTTAATTCAATTATTGAAATGGACAAATTGATTGTCATTGTTAATACTTTGAATGGTTTGTGGTATTAATAACAGTATATCCATCTAAATGAAATATGACATTAGAAATTCCATTTCACTCAGTTAGTCATTATTGATTGAATATAAAATGGCACATCATTAACTGTACGGAAGCTGGTAGTGTGTTGCAATTTTTAAAATCTTTGTGTTTTCATAAGCTATCTCTTAAATCTTCATATCAGAAAGACTTTTCACTTGTATGATTGGTTACTTGTGATATTATAACTGATCAGTAAATTATAAAAGGAACATGATCTACTTGAATGTTATCAAACTGTGCAAATAAAATATCATGAAGCTAGAAATGTGCATTAGAAGGTACATAGACAAACTGTATTAAAATTGTATTTAATAAACAATCCGCAAATATATTAAAATGAATACCTTTACTAGCTTCAATTAATTGAATTGTGTAACAGTTAGTATCTTGCTGTGCTAATATGGTAAAATCTTCAAAGGTTAGTTTATATTTAACTTATTTTAAATCTATAAAATCCACTTCACTTATATATTTTTTTTTTCTTTTTCACAAATCTTTGAAATGAGCAATATTTTATTTCTGGGATATGTTTGTGAAATTCATGCAATATTCCAATATTGTACAACAATGAGAATGAAACCAATAATTATAGGATATATATTCAGAAATTATGGAGGTATGTGGTTTAGTGTTTAGTGTGTTGGATTCGTGATTGTAAGATTGTAGTTTCAATTTCTGGACCGGGCAATGCATTGTGTTCTTGAGCAAAACATTTCATTTCACATTGCTCCAGTCCACTTAGCTGGCAAAACGAGTAATCCTGCAATGGATCAGCTTCCCATCCAAGTGGGGAATGCCACTAAAACCAGACAAACCAGCCCTTATGAGCCTGGCATGTCTCAAGAAGGAAACACTTATTTTTGCGACAGGCTGGCATCCCCTCCAGGTGGGGAATATACATATATGCCATTGAAACTGGGAAACCAGCCCTCATGAGCCTGGCATGGTTTGAGAAGGAAACATTTATTTATTATTTTATCTATATACAGAAATTATACGACTGAAAATGAATCCTCAATTGCATAGACCAGATTTTTAATCAGCTGGGCAGCTATTCACAACATCAATGAATATTTTATTCACTTTTTCCTATATCAGAGACAATGAATTTTCATCTGAGCATGTGGCTGGCTGTGAGTACACACCATTTAAAAGGCCCCCCAAAAAGATCGAAATGCATTTGGTAATCTTGCTGTTCACTGCTGGAAGGAATTTTCATATCTCTCTCTCTCTCTCTCTCTCTCTCTCATTGATGTCAATTGTGTTTTTAGTACAGCAAGTCCATAAGAGATGTTATTGCAGGACAAATATTGCAGTAACTGGCCTATCAATTGTGTATATATTAAATATGGCATAGATAGCTATTTTATAAAAATTCTTGTTGGGGCATGCATCTTCATCCATATACTTCTTTCCCATAAACTTCTATAAACTTCAGAATTATTAAACAGGCTGTTTGGGCTAAATTTGACAGTTTGCTTAAAAGCAAAACAAAACAAACATAATACACCATGAAAAATTTAAAGTTTTTTGTTAATTCAAAAAAATATCGACTGGGTTATGACAGGGAGATAATGGTTTACTCAAAGTAGCTGCCTTCAACTTACACCACAGCTTTACACCAGCTCTAGAATCTGATGCACATTTTCCTCACTGTGTCCTAGGGAAGATCTTCAAAAACCTCTTTGATCTTGGTCAGCAGCTTGGCTTTGGTCTTGCAGGTAGAGTGGTTGGTGTCTTTGTCAACCATGCCCCACACATAGTAATCCATGAGATTAAAATTGGGGGAAATTGGGGGGCAGAAACTGGGGCTGGTGAAGTCATAGAAATTCTCCCATAATCACCTCTGATTCTTTTTGGAGGTATGGCAAGGAGCCAAATCCTACTGTCACATATATGAGTTTCCAGAAGTAACCTTCTTTGGCCAGAGTTGCACCACAGTCTCCAGCAGCTTCCCATAGCTGTCTGAATTCAGCTTAAGGTCCTGTTCAAAGATGTGGAGATGAATTCTGGCCTGTGGATGCTGTCAGAATGCCTGCTGTGTCCCTTCCTGATGTCCATGGCTTTGTAGTCTGTATTACAGCTGTCCATGTCACATCTTAAAACCTTTACAGTATTCACAGAGCATTGAGTAGCAAACCTGATCTCAGCATTTTGATACCCAGTGTGAACCATCACAATATTGGTAACTTTTTTCCAACATTCAGATGACTTCCAGTCCTCCATATCAGCTAACTTTTTCTCAACTACATCTTTTATCTTTATGCTCTTCAGTGCTGTTAACTGTTCATCAGTACATGAAACTGTTCCTATAAAAAAATAAAAAGGAGACATAAAAAAAAAAATCATAAAATTTATCCCAAAAACAGTGCTCTCACTTTTTGAATGGGTTGTCAGTTTGTATTACTTCTGCTTTCAATTTAATTACAACTTTCCATTTTTCAATAAGGCTACCTTAGTAACTAGACAATGGTGTTGGGAAATGAAAGCAGTAATTTATCATAATAACCTTTTCTGTAATAATAATAACTTATTTTTAATCATTTACTTATTTGTTCCAGTCATTCAAAGTAGCCAAGCTATTTTTGTACTTTCTCCATTATTGTTGGTTGCATTTCATTTCATTTATATGTCCCAGAATTAAAAGATTGCTCTGAAATATATATCTTAAGATTCTGTTTGATTTGATGCAAAACTAAAATTGATATGAATTTTCCATGTAAAAGTTGTATTGTCTGCTATTATTACCAAAATTAGTTTTGTGGTTTCAACAAGATTAAGATAATGTATTTTGAGAGTTAGATCCAAGCATTAAAGAGAGTTGTTTGAAAGCAGGACTGATGTTGTGTGCAAAAAGTAATGTGCAGATGTGCATCTGCATTGCTAATCACAGGAAAGGAGTATAAGTAAATTAATTGTTCTGATTCTTGCATATAATCTTAGTTGAAAAGCAAATAAATAAAGTAACTTATTGTATTTTTTTGTGTGTGTTTTTTACTTGTTCAGTCATTAGACAGCAGTCATTCTGGAGTGCCCCTTGAAATGTTTAGTTGAACAAACTGGCTCTAGTACTCTTTCTTTTCTAAGCTTGGTGCTTATTTTATTGGTCAATTTTGCCAAACTGTTAAGTTACAGGGACATAAATAAACTAACACTGATTGTCAAGTGGTGGTGGAAGGACAAACACAACGGCACACACACACACACACACACACAACAAGCTTCTTTCAGTTTCCATCTACCAAATCCACTCACGGCTTTGGTCAGCCTGAGGCTATAGTAGAAGATACACACCCAAGGTACCACACAAGGGGACTGAACCCAGAACCACATGGTTGGGAAGCAAACTTCTTACCACACAGCCACATCTGCACCTATCATCATCATCATCGTCATTTAACGTCCGCTTTCCATGCTAGCATGGGTTGGACGATTTGACTGAGGGCTGGCAGATCAGATGGCTGCACCAGGTTTCAATCTTGATCTAGCAGAGTTTCTACAGCTGGATGCCCTTCCTAGCGCCAACCACTCCGAGAGTGTAGTGGGTGCTTTTACTCTCGGAGTGGTTGGCGTTACCAACAAATTATTTATCATGAAAGAAGTTAAGTTATTGATTTAGTTAGTTAAAGAAAAAACTAATGGATGGGTTACAGCACAGTGTTTGGAAACTTATGGCCATTATACAAGAAATGAAAGAAGAATATGGTTCTTTACGATGTAAATAAATGTACCATCCATAACCTATTTCACAAAGCTGGTGAACCAGTTAGTCATTTGCAAATTAACTGGGATTAAGATCTAAATTGAGTTCTTGATTAAAAGAAGAAAAAGACAAAAGGCTAAAATTATAAACTCCATTTCTGATAAGGAAGTTCTCTCTCTCTCTCTCTTTCTATCTCTCCCCCTCTCTCTTTCTCTCTCACCCTCTCTCTCCCTCCCTCTGAGGATATATATATATATTATTTTTAAAGAGAACAGCAAATACATAAAGGCAAGACAAGCATCTCAAGTCATATATGTTATTATTATAATTCGAAAAATTTAGACTTTAAAATAGACTTTGAATTTTTCTAATAATAATAATAACAATGTATCTGACATGATATGTTTGTCTTGCCTTAGAGTTTGTTGTCCTCTTTAACAAATGTCTCCATAACTACCACCTCGGTTATGATCTTGGAGCCCTGGTAATCAATACCTAGTTGTTTAGATCACCTGTGAACTTCACCCCCATATTTGGTGTATATATATATACATATATATAGGGGGAGAATTCACAAAAAAACAAAAGACGAAGACAGGTGGTGTAGACAACAAACAGATGTATTAATATAACGCTCAGGAAGCGAAAAAGTCTTTAACGTTTCGAGTCTACGCTTTTCCACAGAAAGGAACACAGAAAGAAACAAAGAGAGAAAATAAAGAATGTGTAGTGGCTAGCGATCTACATACATACACATATATATATATCGTTTAACCCATGCCAGCATGGAAAGTAGATGTTAAATGATGATGATGTCGATATATATATATATATTACATTAAACAAGGTTAGTGTTTAGGGAAGTTAAAATGAAATAATGAAATTAGAAAAATAGAAAAAGAAAAGGATGGAGATAGTAAACATAAGTGAGAGCCTGTTTTTGCTCAATACCAACAACTACTTAGTAAGAGAATTAGAATTTGAGAACTATCTAAGACTTCTTAAGGTACCACCTACAGCCGCTTTCTAAATAGTTTCAAGGATGGGGCATAGGGCCCACCAGAAAGTGTTGATAATTCTTTCTTTCATGGGCACAAGACCTGAAATTTTGAGGGAAGGGGCTAAAAGGGGCTAGTCAATTACTTCAGTACTAGAGTGGTACTTTTATTTTGACCTCAAAAGGATGAAAGGCAAAGATGACCTGAATGGGATTTGAACTTAGAACATAAAGACAGATGAAATACTGTTAAATATTTTACCCAGCATACAAATAATTCAATGAAATTATTGTGTATGGTGTTCAGGTGCATGGTTGTCAGGTGCAGTACATAGAATTATGTGCAAAAGTCAGGAAAGTGAACAGTGTAAGAGTTATGATATACATGTGTGCATGCATATGGAGGTGGGGATATCAGGTGTAGTGTTGGCTAATTTCAGGAAGTATGGAGGTTTTAAAGGATGCAATGTCTTGGCAACTAACAAATGATGCAGGTAGTTTGTTCTATGCTTCAGCAACTCTGAGTGTGAAAAAAGGTTTCTGAAATTCATGAGAGCTGTGCTGTTTCTGCACATGCCCATGCCCATGTGTGTTAGAAACATGGAGCTTAAAAAGGTGTTCAAGGTGGTTGTTGGCTCGATGGTTAATAATAATAATGTGAAACAGTGTTGAAATGAAATTACTAGCAATAATAAGTACATGGTCTTTTAGAAGCAAAAGAAATAAGATTACATTTGTGAAGATGGACTGGAAATTAGATTTCATGTACACTTTTTTTATTGGTTAGTCAGGAGGGAACAACAGTTCCAATAACTCTATACCAAAGATCCAAGACTGGTGAAAGAGATTGGAAGATAGCATCAAAGTGGACTCTACTAAAGGACCAAAAGTACCAGGTAGAGTGAGACCACTGTTGTTACTATTCCACATACACTTACGATTTAAACCTTTTGTATTTCTCTTTTCTTAATTAAGAACTAAGTTTATATTTTAATCCTACCCAATGTGTGAGTTCACTAGCTTTCTGAAATTTGTTATGGTCTATGAATTCATTTACTAGGTAACTGCCACAGAAAAGAAATGAGCATGGAAGGAGTTCCATAGGGAACTGCTCCTACATCTGTGAAGGTGCTACTACTGCAAAAATTATTATTACTGCCACCTTAGCAAAGGCAGAGGTATTGTTTTCAGTCATGTTTGTTTGTCCATGGACAAGATGCCTCAAGAACCACTGGATGGATTCAGATGAAACTTTCAGGGATGTTTGGCCTCATAACTGGCATGAACTGATTAGAGTTTGGGATCGATCTGGTACTGGACAAGGATTCTGGATTATTTTTCCAGTTATTTTACTTAATTTTTGAGAGCGGTCAGGTTCATTTTTAATATTCTCGTTTGTGAGAGCAGTCGAGTTTATTTCAGATATTCTCATTTCAAAAATCATCTTTAGCTAATCTTTGAGAGGACGTTGGCATTGCCTTGGTGGAGGTTTGTGCTCTGTGAGTGCTCTTGTTATTATTTTTCTTTTCAGCTTGGGTTTTGTCGGAACTCCTGAAGTCTTGCATGCATAGTAGGCTTGCTGTCTACATCTCACGGTACCATGCTATCTATTTTTACCAATTATCTAATGCTTTCCTGATTATTTCTGGTCATGCCAAGGAGGCAAGCCATTTGTAACAGTTCTACTGAGCACTCTGTTCCTCTTTATATTCCTCTTGATATTTTCTGATACTGTCCTTAAGGACCCAACAATAATTGGTACCTTCTTCTTCTTCTTCTTCTTCTTCTTCTTCTTCTTACTATTATATATGCAAAAAAAAAACACATTCTAGATAGCACCCACAATAATAATACCTGACTGACTGGCATAAAGTCATTCACATACACAGGTATCCCTGAACTTTTTAGACCCTTGACCCAGTGTTTCCTGAACTTTTTAGACCCCCTCATCGACCCTCAGG
Source organism: Octopus sinensis (assembly GCF_006345805.1). Taxonomy (NCBI): domain Eukaryota; kingdom Metazoa; phylum Mollusca; class Cephalopoda; order Octopoda; family Octopodidae; genus Octopus; species Octopus sinensis. Next base: position 92,906,251 of record NC_042998.1, read on the forward strand.
CATTTACAAGAAAATAAATAAATAACAATAATAATCAAATAGATGTGCAGTTTCAGGGCATTTATCAACCCCTTGAATAGTCCCATCGACCACTTTGGAGACCCCTGTTCTAGCCTTAAAGATATGTTGTCACCACTCTCTGATGTTTTACTATATTGTGCTCTGCTCTTCAGAACCAGTCAGTCTTATACCATCACCATTCAAGCACTTTTGACTCATTCATCTCACCTCCAGTCATCATTCACATTGTCTTCAAGTATCCAAGTCTCTGCACTAACACTTACACCCATTCCTCCTTCCTCAGAATTATGGTCCTCTGGAATCTCCTCTTTGCTGAAAGTGCCAGAAGTAACATACAGCCAAATCTTCAAATTTTACCTTATTATCCATCATAAAAAAAAAAAAAATCAATGATGTTCTGGACAATGTAGTTTTGAATAACTAAAGTGAGATATCTGATGGTCAAAGGTGCAATGTCTTTGATAACAGATCTGCTTAATCAGAGATGATTCGGGCTTAAATACCTGCAGCAGCAGCAACACTGCTACCCAACCCCCACCACTCACTGCCTCCCCTGCCCCTCCAACAATAACTAAAGGCTACTTTTGCTTACAGATATTTCAGTAAAATTTTACTTGAATTAATAAACAATAAACAGAATAACCAATGCATTTTAGGAAGAATTATTTGGAAAAAAAAAACCCCAAATCATGGCTTTTAGAATAAAAACATTTCAACAGTTAGATTTCAAATCTAGAATAGAAAATTTATTTGAATTATTTATTGTCTCTGAAAATTGGTATAAAATGGTAATTTAGAAAAACATTTATAGTGTGCATTTGTATACATACATACGTACATACATACATACATACAAACATACATACATACATACATACAAACACACATACATACATACAAACACACCTATATATACATGCATATACATACATACATTCATACATACATACAAACACACATATCTATATACATGCATATACATACATATTCATATATATAT
>NC_042998.1:92909771-93039771 GCF_006345805.1 Octopus sinensis
TCTGGTGTTTCGTAGCAATGTCGTTTTAAATAAAAGAATCTGGATGAAAACAATAAGACAAAATAAAACACAAAGACAAAAACCCTTATGTATTTCTTTGCTGTGTTTCATTGGTAAGTCTTTGTAAGTAAACAGATTTAATGAATGCTATTGGCGTAGAGGGAGCAAAGATAAAACGATAATCATTTGTTTTTATTTTTCCTTCCCCCCCTTTTTTTTTGGAAAGAGATAAACATATATATCAGATATAGTGAGGATGACTGATTTATTTGCATTGAGAAACTCTAAATTCAACATGCTTTTGCATTTTGATGAGGAACATAAGGCAATAGAAATGGAAATATCTTTAAGCTGCATTGGGCAATTATTACTGCTGAAAGAATAAAGCATCTCCATATAAGATTATAATATTTCAAGAGCTAAAGACCTTTGGGAAATATCTTTCATAACAAAATAAATTTTAAAAGCGATCTAAGATATATATATCTGCATATATATATATATATATATATATATATATATGTTTCAAAGTACATTACTCTAGATTGTTTTATTATACTAAAAGAATTAAGTGCTTCACTTATTGTTCAATACACTTTAAGAACCTCAAGGCCACTTTGCTATGAAACAATATCTATAGTGCTATTAAGTACCCAATTATTTCATTTGGTAATCAACTTATTGAAAGCCAATGAACGTCAGAAGGATCATTAAATATATTTTTAAATATGTGAATTTAATATAAATCAATAGTGTTTTTTTTTTCAGGTTGTTGACCTATGACTGGATATCCAGAGTCTTAGAAACAAATCTTAAAATTAAAGTAGAAATTTGTAAAAACTAAAATTTGATAGCTTTATATGAAGAATGACTATTTCATTATTTGCAAATTCATAAGGCAGAGAGCTGGCACAATCGTTAGCATGCTGGTTGAAATGCTTTGTGGTATTTCACATGTTGCGAGTTCAAATTATGTTGAGGTCAACTTTGCCTTTCATCCTTTTGGGGACAATAAATTAAGTACCAGTAAAACATTAGAGTCGATGTAATCGATTATCCCTCTTTTCCAAAACTTCTGGCCTTGTGCCTATAGTAAAGAGGATTATTTGAATTCACCAATTTTATATTTATTTTGGAACTTAGTGTATAGATCAGTGGAAATCACAGATTACCTGTAACCACACAATAACACTTTAGCCTTTGAACTGCTCATATGTTGCTAAAACATTCAACCTGTTTTGTGTTCAGAGTGGCTAGATCCAGCCTCTCACACCTGTCCTACAATGTCATTCTAAAAGTAAACAATCATTGTAGTTTGGAAGCGATGAAATGATGCATGATTAATTCAAAATAGTGTGAATAAATAAGCATTACATATAATAGGTATTATAATATCTTTTTCTTTTTCTTTTTACTTGTTTCAGTTGTTGTACTGTGGCCTTGTTGGAGCACCAACTTGAAGGGTTAAGCTTGGTACTTATTCTATCAGGCACTTTTGCTGAACCACTTAATTACAGGGATGTAAACAAACCAACACCAGTTGTCAAGCAATGGAAGGGGACAAACACAAGTAGAAAAACAAACACACATTGAGGTACTGGGATATGTAATACACTGCCTAAATACCAATCTTGAGAAATTAGATATCTCAAAACCAGAAAGGAGAAAGCAGATTCAAAGACTACAGATTCAAGCCATCACTGGAACTGTAAAAATCTGTAAAACTTCCCAGAGGTTTATCATTTAAGTATATATGAGCATGTCTAAATATATAAATATATGCATGAGAATATATACATAAAACAAAACACAGAAATCTGCACATATACATACATGCAAAAATATTCTGTTGATGTGGAAATTCCAATGAAGAAGTTTTGGATCTAGGTTAGAAACTGGCTCTTTCTCTACTGGCAAGAAATCTTGAAATAAAACTGAATAATGACGTGTGTGTGTGTGTGTGTGTGTGTGCGCGCGCGCACGTGTGTGTGTGTGTGCGCGCGTGCACGTGTGTGTGTGTGTGTGTTTGTGTAATGAGCTTCTTTCAGTTTCCATCAACCAAATTTACCCACAAGGCTTTGGTTGGCCTTGGGCTATAGTAGAAGACACCCAAGGTGCAAAGCAATGTGGTTAAGTAGCAAACTTCTAAATTCGCAGCCATGACTGCATCTTTTTCAACTATCTGCACAGTACAGCCAACCATTACCCATGGTGGCTTTCACTTATTGTTTCAAGATGTCTATGAAATCACAAGCAGAACAGACATAGACACCACCACAGCCAATTCACACTTGATCCAGTGTAACATCATCATCATCATCATCATTCAATGTCTGCTTCAACGGCATGGGTTAGATAGTTTGACTGAGGATTGGCAAGCCAGGAGGCTGCACCAGGCTCCAGTCTGACCCTGTAAGATTACTACAGCTGAATGCCCTTCCTAACACCAACCATTCTGAGAATATAGTGGGTGCTTTTTACATGCCACCAACATGGGGGCCAGACAGGCAGCACTGATATTGACCACGCTCAAATGGTGCATTTTATGTGCCACTGACAGGGGAGCCAGGCTGGTGGCACTGGAATCGACCATGCTCGAATGATGCTTTTTATATGCCACTGGCATGGGTGCCAGTCAGGCAGTACTGGTATTGGCCACGACAATAATTTCACTTGATTCAACAGGTCTTCTCAAGCACAGCATATCGCCTGACGATTGAAGGGTACTCGTAAATGGGCTGAAAGGCTTCGTTCAGCTCAAAGCTGTAGTAGAAGGAGCTTGACCAAAGTAACTGGTTGTGAGACCAAATCTAAAGATATTTGGTTGGGAAACAATCTTTTTAATTCCATCACCACATCTACAAACACTTGTCAATATTGGTTTCAAATTTTGGCACATGCCAAGCAATTCTGGGGACAAGGAAAATCAGGTACATCAACTCCAGTACTTGACTGCTACATATTTTATTGATCCCAAATGGATGAAAGGCAAAGTCGACCTCTGTGGAATTTGAGCTCAAAATGTAAAGACCCAGAAGATCTGTAAATACTGCTCAAGCATTCTTATGCAGCATTTTAATAACATTGGATAATATTTTTGTTAATCTTAAGAATGTACGTAAACCATGACTATTCTTGGTGAGCTTGAATAATTCTAAGGAACATTCTTTTTAATCTAGAATATTTTTATTACTCATGAGCATCTTTGATAATACTCTTGTTAACTTTTATAGGAATTTCAGAGATGTACATGTGTAGCAAGTTACTTAAGATGCATCAGAACTGTCTCAGTAATCTGGTAGCAAAAGTACAAAACTTTTTGACACTTCATAATAGTGTAGTATCAAGAAATAAATAAAATGTGAATATATATATATATATATATATATATACATATATATATACATATAATCATCATCATCATCATCATCGTTTAACATCTGTTTTCCATGCTAACAGGGGTTGGACAGTTTGACCGGGGTCCGGGAAGCCAGGAGGCTGCACCAGGCTCCAGTATGATCTGGTAGTGTTTCTACAGCTGGATGCCCTTCCTAACACCAACCACTCCGTGAGTGTAGTGGGTACTATTTACGTGCCACCGGCACGGAAGCCAGTCAAAGTAGGGCTGGCATCAGCCACGTTCGGATGGTGCTTTTTACGTGCCACCGGCACAGGTATCACAACTACAATTTCCATTTGATTTCTATTTTGATGTTGATGTACTTGACTCAGTAGGTCTCTTCAAGCACAGCAGGTCGCCCTACGATGCAAGGTAAGCATGGCAGGCCGTCCTGCGATCCAAGGTACTTTGGATGGGCTGGGACTGCTATGTGAAGCTGGTGCAGGAAACAGCCATGAACTCGCGTTATTTGTCACAGCATATCTGCAGAGATCTCGGTCTTTTGTCATTGCCTCTGTTTGGCCCAACGTTCGAAGGTCCTGCTTGGCCACCACATCCCATGTTTTCTTGGGTCTACCTCTACCCCAGATTCCTTCAACTGTTTGGGAGTGGTACTTCTTCCCACATCTCTCCTCATCCATCCATAATGCATGACCATACCAGCACAAACGTCTCTCTTGCAGGCCACATCCAATGCTTCTTATGTCCAGCATTTCTCTCAGGGCACTTACATTCTGTCGTGCATGCACACAGACATTACACATCCAGCAGATCATGCTAGCTTCATTTCTTTTGAGCCAACGCAGTCACAGCCCATGCTTCACTATCATGAAGCATGGCAGTTTGCACACATGTGTCGTACAATCTACCTTTCACTCTGAATGAGAGACCTTTTGTCACCAGTAGCAGTAGAAGCTTTCTAAACTTTGCCCAGGCTATTTGTATTCTAGTGGTGACACTCTTTGAGCATCCACCTCCATTACTAACTTGGTCACCTAGGTAGCGGAAACTATCAACTACTAGTTTCTCCTCCTGGAGTATGATGGAATATATATATATATATATATATATATATATATGTATGTATGCATGTAGGAAGGCAGAAGGAGGAGCGCAGAGAGGCTGGTGTTGGTTTTGCAGTCCGATCTGATATCCTGAAGAAGTTGGAAGAGCTCCCTGTTCCTATAAATGAACGTATAATGACCCTACGGTTGCACTTTAAAGGTAAGCGGTTTGCTACTCTAATAAGTGCCTATGCACCTACTTTGACTAGCTGTGATGAAGATAAAATAATCTTTTATACCCAGCTGAGAGCCATACTTAGAAAAATCCCCAATTCTGACAAAGTCATTCTACTGGGGGATTTTAATGCCAGAGTAGGAACAGACTGGCAAACATGGAACTCTCTAGGACGTTTTGGAGTAGGGAAAATGAATAGCAATGCTACTGGAGCTTTGTGAAGAACATGGACTTTACATTGCAAGTACTTATTTTGTGCACAGAGGTGATCACACAACAACATGGATGCATCCAAGGTCCAAAGTTTGGCACTTGCTGGATTACGTCATCATCTGCAAGCACGACATTTATGACATTTGTAATGTCAAGTCCTTGCATGGATCAGAATGCTGGACAGACCACAGTCTGGTGTGAGCAAAGTTCCGAATGGTGATTAGGGCGAAAGAGAGAAGAGGACCAGTCAGCATTCCTCGCCGCCTAAATGTTCACAAGGTATATGACGTTGTGGTTAGGAAAGAGCTTCAGACTCGCTTGTCCAGCATTGAAACTGCTGCAGGATGGGAAGATTTTCGAGACCAGGTTGTTCAATGTGCAGCCGAAACACTGGGGTATGTTACTGCCAGACACAGAGACTGGTTTGATGAGAATGATGCTGAAATTCAACGACTATTAGTGGTGAAACACCATGCCCACAGTGTGCTGCTGCACAGAGAACTGTCTACTGTGCAGAGAAGTCTAGCACTTGCCCACTATAACAGTGTAAAATCACTACTGCAGCGATCTCTCAGGAAGATGCAGAACACTTGGTGGGAGGATCTTGCTCGTGATGTTCAGGCTGCTGCTGATGCAAATGACAGCAAGAAGCTTTACCATCTTATGAAGCGAGCTTATGGGACCTAAGAACTCCACATCAGCTCCTTTGCTTTCCAAGGAGTCTTCCACTATGTTTACTAAATCAACAGAAATCACAGGTCGCTGGATCGAACACTTCTCTGAACTCCTAAACCATGAGTCAGTTGTGGATGAAACAGTGATTGATACTATGAAACAAAGACCTATCATTGACTCCTTAGACTCCTTGCCATCAATACATGAAGTATTGATCTTGGTAGGGCACCTGGAAAGGATGGAATTTGTGCTGAGGTCTTGCGATTTGGTGGTAATTGCATCACACAGTCCCTTCATGAACTTATTAGTGCAGTCTGGAGGGGTGGTGCAATCCCTAAGGACTGGAAGGATGCAAATATTCTTCCTCTGTATAAAGGAAAAGGAGCCAGAACAATGTGTGGTAACTACAGAGGTATTGCTCTACTATCAGCTGCTGGCAAGGTTCTGGCAAATATTCTTCTTATCCGTCTGAATGGGTGTCTCGTAAATGATGTCCTATCTGAATCTCAATGTGGCTTCCGATCTGGTAGAGGGACAATGGATATGATTTTCACAGCAAGACAGATGCAGGAGAAGTGCTATGAGCAGAATATGGATCTTGTCCAGGTATTCATTGATTTAACTAAGGCCTTTGATACTGCAAATAGGGCCTTTCTATGGAAAATACTTGGCAAACTTGGATGTCCGGATCACTTTGTATCAATAATTAAATCATTTCATGATGGGATGGAGGCTTGGGTCAATGTTGGTGGTGCCATGGCAGGACCCATTCCTGTAGAGAATGGTGTTAAGCAGGGTGACATTCTTGCCCCAACTCTCTTTTCTTTATACTTTGCTGCTACTTTTAATCTTCGCCGATTTGCTGCCAATTCGCTGCCAAGGTTTCCCAGTCTATTATTTGTGACCTCCTTTATGCAGATGACTGTGACTTAGTCACTCATACAGTGGATGACATGCAAATACTCATGAATTGCATTTCTGCTTCTTGCAGGGCATTTGGACTCAGCATTAGCCTGGACAAGACTGTTGTAATGTTCCAGCCTGCACCAGGAAATCCATATATAGAACCAGCTATCTTGGTTGAAGGAATGATTCTGAAGGTAGTAGACAAGTTTGTCTACCTGGGCAGCACACTCAGCCATTCTTGCTCCCTGGATGAGGAAATATCTTTCAGGTTGCAGAGAGCAACTAATTCCTTCCGGTCTCTTCAGTCTCGTGTCTGGTCCCAACATAGCATCGCAAGGAGAACAAAAGTTGCTGTGTACTGTGCTTGTGTACTGACATCGCTTCTCTACTCATGTGAGACATGGACTCCGTACAAACGTCAGGTAAGGGTCCTTGAACGTTTTCATCAGAGATGTCTCAGACACATTCCCAATGTTGGCTGGACCTCAAAAATTCCAGACACACAGCTGAGGACAGCTGATATCTTGAGTATTGAGGCGATGGTACACAAGCACCGGTTGTGTTGGACTGGACACCTTATTAGAATGGAGGATAGTAGGATTCCTAAGCAGATGCTCTATGGAGAACTTGTGAATGGAAGGAGACTCCGGCAGAAACCAAGGCTGCGATTTAAGGACTGTGTCAAGTCCTCATTAAAGGCCTTTGATATGCAGGACACTGACAGGGAGAACAATGCCTGCCATCGCCACAGATGGAGGAAGCAGGTTAAGGAGGGGATCGACACTTTTGAGAGAGCACGTATCCAGCATGAAGAACTTAAGTGAGCTGCGCGAAAGCGCACGGCCCGTATAGTGAATGGGGAAAGCTTGGTCTGCAATGTTTGCAGTCGTGTATGCTTGTCAAGAGCAGGGCTCATTAGCCACCAACGGAGCTGTAAATGCAAAATATAAGTTAGTCCTAGAGCGCACAATGTTCCTGAAGGTCGGCAATGGTCTTCCTCGGTCACGAGTGGACGGCCATATATATTCATATATATAATATATATATATATATATATATATATATATATATATATATGTAGGTATATGTATGGATATATGTATGTGTGCATCCATATGTGTTTATGTGTTTGTTTGCATTTATGCTCAATAAGATTGGTGGGATTATTGTTGTCACTTCCGTCAATGACTCATCTGCTTGCTTTGTACCATGGAAGATGTGAAATAAGACATTGCATCTTGGAAAACAAGTAAGCATACCTCTATGATACATGTATCTAATCTATGGCAAAATGGACATATATATACAGGGTGAGTAAGATATTTGAGGACAGATTTATATTTATAAAAAAACAAGATATATAATAACAGATAATAACTTTATTTATCAAAAAATGCTATGAGGATAAAAATTAACCTTCTTTTCTATAATGTTATCCAATAGAGCCACCATCAGCTTCAACAAGTGCTTCTAAATGCTCAAATCAAGTGGTCCTGGTTCATTTTAGATGTTAATCTGGCTATGGCAGCTTTCAAAGAATCTTTGGTGTTATGGGTGTGCTCATTGACTACTCTCAACAATGCTCCACATGTTACAGTCCAATAGATTGAGATCTGGGGAATTAGGAGGCCAAATGTTAGAAGTTGTGTGATCATGAAAATTTTCAGCCATCCATTCCTGTGTTACTAGAGCCATGTGTAACAGTGCAGAGTCTTACTGAAGACATATGGCCTTCTATTGCATACACTGTCTATCAAGGACTTAATTATTTCCAGGACTTCAATGTAGGCAGCAGAGTTAACTCTAAGGCCTTATGGAAAGAAGTAAGGAGGCATCACATGTCCTTCATTGCTGACAACCCCTAAAACACAAGAGTTTCAGGAAATTTTGTATGCATAACACTTGGAACTTCAGAAGGGTCTGCACATAACCATCTGTCATTTCTTCTCTTAACTTTTTGATCATGGTCCAATATTTTCTCGTCTGAGAAAAACCAAATCAAATCTTCTGCTGAATTTTTCAGTTTGTTTAAGAGCCTTTTACATCTGATGTAGTGATTTTCTTTTGCTTTTTCTGACAAATTGACCTTTCCTCATCATATAAGACTTATATGGCAAATTTTAAAAATCGAGATATTTCTAAGTTGCTATGCTCTGCCTTTATAACCACAATGACAGCATGTCTCTTCATTTCTTGAGTAAGCTGAAGGTCAGCCAATATTTTTTTCTGAAACCAAGATTATACAGAGTGAGCAAAAAATGCTACAATGACTCAAAAGATGTATGTTCTCAAATACCTGATGCACCCTGTATATATATATATATATATATATCTCAGAGATTTATTATTGTTTATAATATATATATATATATATATATATATATATATATATATATATATATATATATATATATATATATCAAATCAAAATAGATGAACATCAGTGGAATTGTATTCTTCTGGTACCAGTGCCGGTGGTGGCACACAAGAAAACCACCCAAACGTGGCCGTAACACAGTACCGCATCGACTGGCCTCCGTGCTGTGGGCACAACACACACCATCCGATCGTGGCCGTTCGCCAGCCTCATCTGGCACCTGTGCCGGTGGCACATAAAGACACCATCCGAAGACCCGGCGACGTAGTCAGTCACACCTGTGCATACCTTCCCTCTTATGACACTTGTGAAGACCTGTGAGGCAAGTGTGTGACACTTGTGAAGACCTGTGAGGCAGAGGCAATGTGTGACACTTGTGGAGACCTGTTGAGGCAAGTGTGTGACCCTTGTGAAGACCTGTTGAGGCAAGTGAAAATCAAACCAAATCAAAATAGATGAATATCAATGGAATTTGTATCTTTGTGGTTCCAGTACCGGTGGCACACAAGAAAACCATCCGAACGTGCCCGTCGACTGGCCTCCGTGCTGTGGGCACAACAAACACCATCTGATCGTGGCCGTTCGCCAGCCTCACCTGGCACCTGTGTCGGTGGCACATAAAAACACCACCACCATCCAAAGACCCGGCGACGTAGTCAGTCCACCTGTGCTTACCTTCCTCTTATGACACTTGTGAAGACCTGTTGAGGCAGAGGCAAGTGTGTGACACTTTGTGAAGACCTGTTGAGGCAGAGGCAAGTGTGTGACACTTGTGGAGACCTGTTGAGGCAAGTGTGTGACACGCGTGACACTTGTGAAGACCTGTTGAGGCAAGTGAAATCAAACCAATCAAAATAGATGAACATCAATGGATTTGTATCTTTGTGGTTCCAGTAACGGTGGCAACAGAAAAACCATCCGATCGTGGCCGTTCGCCAGCCACATCTGGCACCTGTGTCGGTGGCACATAAAGACACCATCCGAAGACCCGGCGACGTAGACAGTCCACCTATGCATACCTTCCTTCTTGTGACATGTGAAGACCTGTTGAGGCAAGTGAAAATCAAATCAAATCAAATCAAATCAAATCAAATCAAAACAAATCAAAATAGATGAACATAAATGGAATTTGTATCTTTGTGGTACCAGTGCCGGTGGCACACAAGAAAATCATCCGAACGTGGCCGTAGCCAGTACCGCATAGACTGGCCTCCGTGCTTTGGGGACGTAACAAACACCATCCGATCATGCCGTCCGCCAGCCTCATCTGGCACCTGTGTCGGTGGCACATAAAAACACCATCCGAGCGTGGCCGTCTGCCAGCCTCGTCTGGCACCTGTGTCGGTGGCACATAAAAACACCATCCGAGCGTGGCCGTTCGCCAGCCTCGTCTGCACCTGTGTCGGTGGCACATAAAATCACCCACTACACTCTCGGAGTGGTTGGCGTTAGGAAGGGCATCCAGCTGTAGAAACACTGCCAGATCTGACTGGCCTGGTGCAGCCTTCGGGCTCCCCAGACCCCAGTTGAACCGTCCAACCCATGCTAGCATGGAAAACGGACGCTAAATGATGATGATGATGATGATGATATGTATATATATATATATATATATATGCATACATACACATATATAAATATACATACATATATATATATATATATATATACATACATACACATATATAAATATACATATTATATATATATATATATATACATATAAACACACTCACACACACATACATATAATATATGTGTGTCTTTGTGTGTAAATGTATGTAAGTGAGTGTTAATGTGCACGTTCATGTATGTTTGGGCCTCTTTGTTTTGACATTTATGCACAAAATCCTTTTTTGTACAAAAATGGTATAATTTGTCTTTGCAATTCTCCACATTAAAACATGCCCATCCATTGAGCTATTTGTGTTGTGTTTGTGTTTGAATATTACCTTGGCCCTTGTTAGAAACTGTTATGGGTTGGCGATGGGAAGAGCATTAGGTTGTAAAAATCTGTCTGCAACGATGGGACAATGGCTGTTAAAACATTGAAAAAGAAAAAAAAATTATAAGTTTATATATTAAGTTGCTAAATTTTATTTTTTCTCCTGCTTTTCTTAATACCATGCCTGTGTGGAAGTGGTTAGTCCACATTACTCCATAAGGGGTATAGGGCCAGTTTTCTGGTCCCTCTGGTGCGTATATTCCTCCCTGGTTAGGATGCTGGTCCATCGTAAGGTTATGCATTTTTACTAGCTGACTGGACATAAAATGAAGTGTTTTGCTGAAGAACACAATACATTGCCCAATCCAGAAATTAAAACTACAATCTTAAGCATTATTTACACTTAACGGATATTTGTCCTCATCTTGTTTGTTGTTAATGCGTTTTGCTGATATACCCTCCAGCTTTCATCGGGTGTCTTGGGGAAATTTTGATCCTGGGTTCTCATTCCTAGGGTATTTTTTGATGTTATCATTATTCATCATCATCATCATTTAACGTCTGCTTTCCATGCTAGCATGGGTTGGACGACTTGACTGAGGACTAGTGAACCAGATGGCTGCACCAGGCTCCAATCTGATCTGGCAGAGTTTCTTATTTCTTTATTACCCACAAGGGGCTAAATATAGAGGGGATAAACAAGGACAGACAAAGGGATTAAGTCGATTACATCGACCCCAGTGCATAACTGGTACTTTATTTATCGACCCTGAAAGGATGAAAGACAAAGTCGACCTTGGCGGAATTTGAACTCAGAACAAAATGGCAAACAAAATACCACTAAGCATTTTGCCCAGCATGCTAATGTTTCTGCCAACTTGCAGAGTTTCTACAGCTTGATACCCTTCCTAATGCCAACCACTCCAAGAGTGTAGTGGGTACTTTTACGTGCCACCAGCACGATGGTCAGTCAAGTGGTAATGGCAATGGCCACGCTCAAATGGTGTATTTTATATGCCACCTGCACAGGAGCCAGTCCAGCAGCACTGGCAACGACCTCGCTCGAATGTTTTTTCATGTGCCATCAGCACAAGTGCTAGCAAGGCAACGCTGGTAATGATCACACTCGAATGGTACTTTTTACGTGCCTCTGGCACGGGAGCCAGTTTGCTACTCTGGCAACGATCATGCTCGGATGGTGCTCTTAGTGCTCCACTAGCATGGATACCAGTCGTCGAATTTGATCTCGATTACACTTGCCTCAACAGGTCTTCACAAGCAGAGTTTAGTGTCCAATGTAGGAAAGGTACACATAAGTGGGCTGGTTACACCCCTGGCATAGGCTACGAGGTTATGGTCTCACTTTGCTTGCCGGGTCTTCTCAAGCACAGCATATTTCCAAAAGTCTCAGTCACTAGTCATTGCCTCGATGAGGCCTAATGTTTGAAGGTCGTGCTTCACCACCTCATCCCAGGTCTTCCTGGGTCTACCTCTTCCACAGGTTCCCTCAACCACTAGGGTGTAGCACTTTTTCATACAACTATTCACATCCATTCTCACCACATGACCATACAAGCGCAGACGTCTCTCTTGCACACCATATCTGATGCTTCTTAGGTCCAACTTTTCTCTCAAGGTACTTACACTCTTTTGTGTATGCACACTGACATTACACATCCATTGGAGCATACTGGCTTCATTCTTTGCGAGCTTATGCATGTCCTCAGGAGTCACGGCCCATGTTTCACTGCAATGTAGCATGGCTGTTGTTATTATTATTATCATTATTATTATTATTATTATTATTATTATTATTATTATTATTATTATTATTATTATTATTATTATTATTTTTATTATTATTATTATCATTATCATTATTATTATTCAGGCAGTGACCTGAATAATAATAATAATAATAATAATAATAATAATAATAATAATGATAATAATAATAATAATAATAACAACAACAACATCAAAAAATACCTTAGGAATGAGAACCCAGGTTCGAAATATCCCCAAGACACCTGATGAAGGCTGGAGGGTATATCAGCCAAAACATGTTAACAACAAACAAGATGAGGACAAATATTCGTCAAATGTAAATAATGTACATACTTCCTCATCTCTTAAATATAGAACTGTACAATCGTACAGTCATGAATTCAACACCCTAACTACTAAACCACATGTCTCCACTTTGTGGAAATATTGATGTGAAATTCATAATGATATTGATGATCATGCTGCTGCTGCTGCTGCTGATAATGCTTCAGTACCTGTTATTCCAGTATTTTTATGGTTGGGTGCTGTGGAGCTGTAAGGATTGAAAATGTTTAACTCTTTTGATACCAACCGACTTGAGACCACCCTTGGTTCTATTATACAAAATTCTTGTTTTAAAGTGATTTAAATTAACCCTTACTGCATAATAACTGAGCATACTTGGTTCTGTGCATTTGCTCTTGAGACACAGGAATTGGGAATTGAATTTCTCATTTTTCATAATCGGGAACTTTCCAGAATTTTTCCCACATTTCAAATGATGTAACATGCACATCTTACTTTCACTGCTAATAGAAAGATGTTGTGAGAACTAATTTGCATATGATTTACATGTTACATCACCAGATTGTGAGTCATTAATTTAATCAGTGCAGTGAGGATTAAAACCCTTCTTCAAAATGTCATGCTAATTTAAGTGTCAAAGATTAGCTTAATAATAATAAAGTTATTTTACTGAATTCTTTGTTATTTTCCAAATGAAACAAAGGCAGTGTATTTCAATAAAAATTTGGTAATGATTGAGTTAATGAAATTAAAATGATTTTTGAAAATTTTTAAACTTGTCCAACACCATGGCAAATATTGAAGAATTATCTGAATGCGATCAATAAAGCATATTTGTGTGAATAAAATCGTTTCTCTTTGGAATAGAAAAAAAGTCTTTATTTCTTCTTTTGCTGGTGTCTCAAATATAGGTTAAATCAGTGTCAGACAAGTTGTTTTGAGAAAATTTCATTTAAATGTTTGACAACTCAGCACTGTCCATTGGACGGGAGGCATTTTGCTCATACCATCATCATCATCATCGTTTAACGTCCATTTTCCATGCTAGCATGGGTTGGACGGTTCAACTGGGGTCTGAGAAGCCAGAAGGCTGCGCCAGGCCCAGTCTGATCTGGCAGTGTTTCTACAGCTTTATATATATATATATATATTATTATTATATTATTATATGATCAAATGCCACGCATCTCCTCTTCCAAGTAAGTTATATATATATACATTTACAAATACATACATACAGACATATGTATGAAAGGTTTCCATACAGTTTCTATCAATGAAATCCACTCACAAAACATTGGTCAATCTGGAGGTATAGCAGAAGACTTGCCAAAGGTGCCATTCAGTGGGACTGAACCTGAAACCACATAGTTGCAAAGCAGTATTGTTTACTACACAACCATGCCTTTTACACTCAGTGATCTAAGATCTCACCTTTACTCCTCCTGTCTACATCATCCATACACTTCTTTAACAGATGATTTCTTCCTGTAAAAGCAGATTTCCATTCCTCCTCCAACACCCATTACCCATCCACATTTCATGTCCATTTCAGTATATTAATTTCTTCTGCACCCTTTGGCTGGTCTCTTTAATATCCAGCCATATTCTCTGCTTACTTGTAGACTGCTTTACATATTTTACATATATTGCTCACCTCATTTCTTCCCAGTGTCTTTCTGTATATCTTCCGTTTTTCTTTTCTCGTGTCTCACTATCATACTACATTAAATTTCTTACACGTACTTCCTGCAAGCTGATGCTGGTATATAATAATCATAACTGCAGTGATATTTATGATCACATGCACAAAGGAAAAAGAAACAAAACAAATACAAAATAAAAGAAATAAAAAAAGTTCATGAATATAATAAATTAATGATAGAATATTAATTTGATGCTGGCTAACTGATTGCTTATTGTGAAAGTCATGAGAGTGAATCATTGGTAATGGATTATTCTTAATATGTGTGAGTGTGAATCAATTGAATTATATGAAGAATCTTACACTCAATTAGTTGTACCACTCAACAATTAGATAGAATTCCATGGTATTAAATAAGATATTCTGTATATGATGTAATTTCAAAGTAAAGTATGTGAATGAGAAATGAAGTAAAATTTTAACTTGCCATTTTTCAATTGCAATGTGAAATTTGAAAGAAATAAAGATCAATTTTGAATCAGAAAAAAATAAATAAATAAATTATATCAGTTTATTGATTCAAATTCAATTTAGTATACACATACACACATGCATATGTATACATATTTGTATATATATATATATATATATATATATATATATATACATATATATAGGGTGCGGTGAATAGAATAAACTATTGTCTAAAAATGAAAATAACACATCTTAACAGATATATTTACCACAATTACATAAAATATCTTGAAATACTAAAGAGTAAACTTATTCAATAAAATTGCCATTGGCTTCAACCACAGCCTTCAGATGACTTTGGAATCTCCTGCTTCTCTTCTGGACGGTCTTCTTGTTTAGGTAGGTGTACGCTGTCATAATCCTTGCCTTCAGTTCATCTTTGGTTTTACAAGAGGTTTTGTTGGTCTCTTGCTCAACTGTGCCCCACCCATAATAATCAAGTGGGTTGCAGTCTGGGGACTTAGGTGACCAGATGTTAGAGGTGATAGCCATGACTGGTTTCTCCTGCTTTTGTGGCATGGTGCAGAGTCCTGTTGCCAGAGATAGGATCTTCCAGCAGCCACCCTCTTGACTCAGGACAGCATTACCTTCTCCAGGCACTTGATGTAGGCTTCCATGTTGAGTCTGATGCCATGTGGGGAGATGAATAGAGGCATAACGTTGCCATCATTAGTGATCACTCCAAACACCATGATGCTGACAGGATGTTTGATTTTTATCACTCTCAGTCCATGTCTTCAGATTGCACTGACCTCAGATTGATACCCAAACACTCTGAAATCTTTGTATTGGAGCTTCTGGCATGAATGCTAAGCAGTACAGCATGTTTCCAAATTTCTGGCAGAGTGAATTGTGTCATGGGGGGATTTTCTCACAGACAGTGCCCAAAAGTCAACAAAATCAAAAACAAACAATGCACATGCATGAAATTAGAAATATAAAATGGTGACAATTTACCTATCACACCCTGTATATACATATGCATATATATATATATATATATATATATATATATATATATATATATATATATATATATATACAAACATACATATATATATACACACACATGTACATATATTGATTAATGTTCAATGAATAAGAGAAGGGTACTCAGTACATGTTGTAGAAGATGTGTTTTTTTTCTTATCAAAATTGAAATTGAGATTTTGTCTCACAACTTGAATTTCATGCTATTGTTTTACCTGAAGATTACAGTGGCATGTGGCTTGACCTATGACACTATCTCTCAGTTTCAGTTTAATAAAACACACACATGCACTCATGCATGTGCGCGCACGCGCACACACACACACACACACACACATACACCTTGTTTGTTTAACATCTATTTTCCTATGCTTAACAGGGGTTAGAAGGGAAAATACTTGAGCCAGTAGTTTTACAACTGGATACTTTTCCTATCACTAACACTTACCTGTTCTTCAAATATATGAATTTTAATTTCACTGAGATTCAGAAATACAGAACTAGTGAATAATTTGTTGACAGGAATTATATCTATACCTACATCTGCATATATATAGACTTAAACCACTATTTTGATTGCCCTCTCTAGTTCTCCCTGCTAATCAACTCATTCCAATATTCAAGTCAAGAACTGTATCACTGGATAAAGCATCATATTTCATGGTGTAAAATTCTCACTCAAAGACTTGATATTCATCTATTGAGGATTGAGGAATCAATTAGCATTTAATTGTTATGTTCAATTAAGGATATTGTTGTAAGTGATAAATGTGATATATCTTCTTGGAACACAGGGGTTTATAAGGTTAGTGTTTACCTTTTGATTTTGAAATATAAAGGATATGAAAGTAGCTTTCCTTCCAGAGAGTGCTAGTTTATAGCTAGAAACATTCCCATAAGATCTGGTACTTATTACTTGCAACAATGTGAATTGAAGCACATAAACCAATGAGAAGTTGCTCAGAGACATCAAATGCCAGCAACAGATATGAACATCAAACCCATGAGTTAGTTGTTATGTAACTTATCCACTCAAATATTTCCCTTTTGTACAAGTCTCAAGACCAAAATTCAAATTTTGTTTTTCTCAAGTGAGATTATTATTGCTATGTTTGCCTATTTTAAATGAACAACACGAAAGTGAATGTTTATTGTAGAGATGTTTCCAAAGGTTCAGGTCATCTATCTTTCTTGGAAACGTAATATTTAAAATATCTGTATTTCTTTTGAGAAAGTAAAATATTTCATGCAATTTAGGACCAGAAAAATCCATTTGAAGTCCTGTGTTAGTAAAAGTATTTCTAATAGAATAAAATTGTAATGAAAAAAAGTAGTCAGTGCACCAAGTCTTGCTGAAGAAAAAAGAAGCATTTTTTAACCAATATTTTGAGGTTAGGTTCTTTTTCAAATTAAAATTTCCCTTTTCCATATGGTTTGATATTTTATTATGATTTTATTCACTCACAAAATATATTAACATTTTATGATTATTGATAATATTATGATACTCATCTAATGTGCCAAGAAAATATGTCACTTATGGAGGACTTTGGCTTTTACTGGGGCACAGGTTACCCATTATCACACTCTCACCTCATTCCTATCTCATCATGATCTCATCTCTGTCTCATCATGATTACACTACTGTTCTGAATCTTCCTCTCTAATTGCTTTTAACTCCATCCATATCTTACTTTGTTCTCTAGTTCATGTTGCCAGAAGTTTTTTGCCCTGGGGAACCCAACACAAGGATTGCCATGAGGATTCCATCTGAAAGATTGACTGGTAATGCTTCAAAGAATGTGGCCAATCAAACACCAATTTCTTTGTTCGATCCCTGTATTCACGCAGGGCTTTGTTGTTCCACAAACCATGCAGAGTTTGCTCCATAGTGAGAGGAAGGGTATCAGATTTGCAAAATCCTTTTAGCTTCAACTGCAATGCTTCTTTCTCTTTGCAGGGTCCTTTTACCTTGAATTGTGAGATTTACTTTGCTTTTTTTGTCAATATTTTTGTAGTGATTGAAAGTTGTTTTTACAAAGTGAAGTAGCCATCCCTAGGCCAACTCCACAACCTGGAAGTAAATTCCCAGCCAGTGTAACTCTCAGGATTATAGAAGCATGCAAGCTCCCCATCACTACATGCACTCTATAATATGTAGTCTACAAGGAAAAGTGAAATATACACAGTCAATTACTTGATTTTATTGTCCCTGAGCATCTGCCACACACAAAAACTATCTTCCCAGTTAGCCTTCCTATGATATTGCTGCACCTCTTATGTGTCCATAGCTTACACAGAGTACATCTTATAGACTTTCTACCTATGCTTTTCTACAGATCGAGGTGGTGAAGCATGACCTTCAAACATTGGGCCTCACTGAGGCAATAACTAGTGACCAGGACCTTTGGAAATATGCTGTGCTTGAGAAGGCTCGGCAAACCCAAGTGAGACCATAACCTCGTGGCCTATGCCAGGGGTGCAACCAGCCCACTTATGCAAACCTTTCCTTCATTGGACACTAAACTCTGCTTGCGAAGACCTGTTGAGGCAAGTGAAATTGAAATTGAAATCAAATTCGATGAATGGCATCTGTGCTAGTGGAGTGCTAAGAGTACCATATGAGCGTGATTGTTGCCAGGCAGCATGTAAAAAGCACCATTTGAGCATGATCGTTACCAGCGTTGCCTTACTGGCACGTGAAAAAACATTCAAACAAGGTCATTGCCAGTGCCGTTGGACTGGCTCCTGTGCTGGTGGTACGTAAAAATACCATTTGAGCATGGCCGTTGCCAGTACTGCCTGACTGGCCCTCGTGCCAGTGGCACGTAAAAGCACCCACTACACTCTTGGAGTGGTTGGTGTTAGGAAGGGCATCAAGCTGTAGAAACTCTGCCAGATCAGATTGGAGTCTGGTGCAGCCATCTGGTTCGCGAGACCTCACTCAAATTGTCCAACCCATGCTGGCATTGAAGGTGGACATTAAACAATGATGATGATGATGATGATGATGATATATATATATATATATATATATATAATATATATATACTAGCAGAGACACCCAGCATTGCCTGTGTTACAGGCAATTGAAGAATTAGACTTTCCTGTTATATTTTCCATAATGAACTGGAATACCTATGATTCGATTTTCATCAAAATTGCGGATGAGAGTTCTTTCTCTCTTTACACACCCTAAAAAATTCTAATCATGACACATGTATCCCATACTACTGATCTTTATGTGCAGATTCCAAAATTCCAGTCTTATGGAACCTGTTAAAAGGATTTTGCTCCTGAAAAATGAAGGTCATGGAGCTTTAAATGTGGGAGTTAAGGCCCCTACTGGGGGTGGGTGTCTTAATGTCAACCAGAGAAGTTGAATTGTTGAGAATCTTTTTAACTTGGGTCTTATATGTATTGTTCGAATTTCTTTGAAATAGGAAATATATGTATGTGTACTGGGTTTGTAAATGAGAGAAAAGCTACAGGAAACCAAAAGATGAATGATCACAATGAGCAGTCAGCCACCCTACCCTAGTCGTTACTACTCCCCAGTGTAGGATTCCTCATCATACAGGTGACAGGCACAGTCGTAAGATGCATTACGGATCTATAGCAATTGGAAGGGTGTGACACAACTCAAACATTAACAACTGTGTGATGTAAGGGCTAAGGGGAAATGAAAATGTCACCTCTGGAGTTTGCAAATGACCACTATACCGATAAGTAACTGGAGAGAATAAATTTACAATCTATAAATGTCTTTCAATAACCAGTCACTCATCTGGGAAGGCCTTGAAATCAATGTTACTATCGGGGTACTATGTGTGATGCAGTGATAATAAAAAGACTGAAAGGAGATCTGCAACCTAATAACTTTACTGAACACTTTGCAAATGAATCAGTGAAGGCAAAGATGCCTCTCATTTACTTGACAATTTATGAACCACATTGCAGAAAACACAATCTAAGTATATCTCAAAGCAAACTCTTACACTGTTGTACCATTGAATTACAAATAACGCATCTTTTATGCTTGGGTGACCCTACAGCTTCCAAGAGTACAAGTGCATTCGTCTTTGCTTAGATAAAATGACTAGATTGTGGGTGTTAAATCTTCATGAAGGGGTCTTTCAAACATATTACTTCATTTGTGTCTAATATCTATGGTTAAAATTCCATCAACAGCAAAAATATATGAATTGTCATAGGGGTTATGGCCCTTAGGCATAGAATATAATTTCATAAAGATCCATTCAGTACTTTTGATCTAGTTTTAGATCATAAAAAGTGACTAAAATTTAGGAGTTAAGACCCTCATTAAGGGGTCTTATAATCCTCATGAGAAGTGAAAACTTTGAGAATACTTCTTGATGTGTGTCAATTACCCATGGTTGAAATTTCATCAACATCGAAAATGTATGAATTTTCATTGGGGTTCTGCTCCCTTTAACCATCTCAAATTCAAACCAAACATACTGCATTATACCTGCCCTTATGCATTGAATCTAAATTCCAAATTTCATTAGGATCAGTGCTGTAGTTTTCGAATGTTTAAGTAACACACAAACACACAAAAAGACATTGACTTTTATATAATAGATATGAATATGCACATATACATACGTGTATGTGTGTGTGTGTGTATCATTCACACACACACACACAAAGATAGATTGATTGATAGAGTGGGCAAACAAAAATATGAAACACTGCGTAGTGCTTTTTTTCATTTTGATAAACCTGGTACTCATTCTATCAGTTTCTTCTTGTCAAACCAGGAAGTTATGGGGATGTAAATAAACAAACAGCTGTTGTGAAGCAGTGATGAAGGAGAAACATAAAGACAAAGACGCACACATACACTTACTTATATACACACCTTGTTCTTGTATGAACCATATATAACTGGATAATTTGGCAGTCTTCTGTTTATTCCAGTATCTGAAGCTTAAGGTGTGAATTATACCAATGCTAATAATAAATTCCAGTGGATCTCACTCTGGGAAATTTCAAAGCAAGATATAACAATTACTATAACTGCTATTCTTTCTTCTTCTTCTTCTCTTCTTCTTCTTCTTCTTCTTCTTCTTCTTCTTCTTCTGCTGCTGCTGCTGCTGCTGCTGCTACTGCTACTGCCACTACTACTACTGCTGCTGCTGCTGCTGCTACTACTACTACTACTAATACTACTACTACTACAAACAAAGCATCGGATACACTACTTACCCATATCTCATGACTGCAATCACCGAGTCTAACAACATGTCACAGATATACACTAAGAGCATATATCTATCTAATCTACTTTTTTTTCCCTCTCTGTAAAGAATATAAACAAAAGAATGATTCTAATACAAATATGAAATATTTCTATTGATTTTTATTAAAATAAATATTCAACTATATTAAAAGCATGCTTGAGAATTTAAATTATATATCGGAAATGAATTTATGAATTACATGCATCAAAACTTAGTGGTTTGTATTCATTGACAATGTTAAAAACTTAGATTCTTTGAATTTAGTAAATAATCTCTTAACATCCTGTCAATAATTTGTTTATTTTTAAGAAAGTATATAAATAAATAAAATTTCTTAGAATTGGTGAATTTAGAAATGGATTTGGTCTACAATAAAATTGTTTGGTAATGGAAATATTTTGTATAGAAATATATTTTTCGTCATAACCACGGCTGTGTGGTTAAGAAGTTCACTTCATAACCACAATCACATGCTTTTAGGTTCTGTCCCAATGTGTGACACTTTGGCTAAATCTCTTCTACTTCTATATCAGCCTGCTGATGGTGCCTTGTGAGTGAATTTGATAGATAGAAACTGCAGGAAGCTGGTCTTCATTCAACTATGGTAGTAGTTGAATAATATTTTTATGGCCGCAATTTACTCACATGCAGAATCTTTCAGAGTATGTTGCTAATTCAGTTCTTAACCAAATTGAAAACCATTAACATTTTTGAAGAGGACTGGTCCCTAGCTACATTTTGGTGTAAGGAAATTGAGATTTGGTCCAGTAGAAAAAGTTTACATCAAAGTTTGTGGCAATATTTTAAGAGAGTAAGTAATGCCACCAATCAAGTTTAGATCTAAATAGCTTTTTTTCTTATTTTAAATGGAAAATATATTTATGTTAGCTTCAATGATGGAAGAAAGTGAGGAATTTCATAGATTTGCTCTGATGCAACAAAAATTTGTATCACAAAAGTTGTGAGGTAAAAATCATGAAAAAATATAAATAAGGCAAAAAATTGGATTTAAGTATAATTAACATTTTTTATTTTAGAAACAAACTATATTTCAATTAAGCTTTTAAAATAGAGCTCAATTCGAGGAATTTCATGGTATCAGTCTCATGCAATGAAGTTTTAAAAGAAAAACATTATGAGCGTTTGTTGATGCAGGTAGTTTTCCCATCCCCCTTGGCTTTTAGTTCATGCAATTGAAAAAACTGCGTTATTTATGGGATGACCCAATATATAAAAATATAAAAATTATGACCCTGAGCTTCACTGAAGAAATGAAAAAGACTGCAAGATGTAGTGATTTGCTGTACTTGATAAGATGAGTCAAGCTAAGTAAAATTGCTATCTTCAACACATTCAAGCTTGTCCTTTCAGGTGCTGGTGCCAGACAAAAAGAACTTGGGCTAGTGCTGTGTTAACACACTCGTGCCAGTGCTGTGTAAATGCACCTGTGACAGCAACACATAAAAAGCACACAGTACACTCTGTTAAGTGGTTGGCATTAGGAAGGGCATCCAGCTGTAGAAATCCATCTCACAACAGACACAGCTGGCCAATCCTATGTCAAACTGTCCAACACATGCCAGCATGGAAAGTGGATGTTAAACAATGATAATGATGATGATGGGGATGATAATGATGGTGATGATATATATATATATATATATATGTATGTACAGGGTATGATGGGTAAATTGTTGCCATGTTGTATTTCTAATTTTGCTCATTGTTTTTGATTTTGATGACTACACAGTATAGTAGGGTCAGTTGGACACCATCTGTGTCAAAAACACCACCATGACACAATTCACTCTGCCAGAAATTTGGAAACGACATGTTGTACTGCTTGGCATTCGTGCTGGAAGCATCAGTATGAACAGTTCAGGATGTTTGGGTGTCAATCTGAGGACATGTACCAAGAATGATAAAAATCAAACATCCAGTCAACATCATAATGTTTGAAGTGATCACTAGTTATGGCGTCCCTATACCTCCATTCATCTTCCCATACGTCCTCAGACTGGAGACTTACATCAAGTGCCTGGAGGAGGTAGTGCTGTTCTGGGTCAAGAGGGTGGCTGCTGAAAGACGCTATGTCTGGCAACAGGACTCTGCACCATGCCCAATCATGTAGGAGAACCCAGTCATGGCTGTCAGACAATTTTTGTAGCTACATCACACCTAACATCTGGCCACATAACTCACCAGACTGCATTAAATGTGGGGCCCCAGTTAAGTGAGAGACCAAAAAACTTCTTATAATACCTTCAGATGAACTGAAGGGAAGATTATGGCAGCATTAACCAACTCAAACAAGGAGAGTTGCAGGCGATTCCAAAGTCGTTGGAGGCCATGGTTAAAGCCAATGGCGATTTTATTAAATAAGTTTACTCTTTAGTATTTCAAGATATTTTTATGTAAATTTGCTAAATATATGTTAAAATGAGATGTAAGTGTTATTTTCATTTTTGCGAAACTTAGATGACAGTTTATTCACCACACCCTGTATATATACATAAATATGTATACATATGCACGTGTGTGTATACTGAATTGAATTAGAATCAATAAACTGATATAATTTATTTATATATTTTTTTCTGATTCAAAATTGATCTTTATTTCTTTTAAAATATCTGTTAAAATGAGATATCAGTGTTAGTTTCATTTTTGGATGATTTAGGTGACTGTGTATGTGTGTGTGTGTGTGTGTGTGTGTGTGTGTGTGTGTGTGTGTGTATGTATGTATATATGTATGTATGCATGAGGGGAACTAAAAAATTATCCACACTTTTGTCATAGCATATCTTTATTATTGTCACATTGCTTTCTATGTAATGCTAGGACACTTTGTCCCCAGTTATTTTGTCGTCAGTTAATTTGTCCTGGATCAATACATCATTGATCAATTTATCCCCAGGTCAATTTGTCACTGGGCAATTCATCCCAAAATACTCTTAAATGTAATTTTCGAGGGTAAATTTAAAACAATCTCTTTTGAATTAAAATTGTCGTTGAACAGTTTTAGATATTTTCTTTCCTTTCTTTAACCCGCTCTTTCTCCATCTTAGGTATCTGTGCTGAACAGTTTACGAACAAAGATTTTCAAGCAAATTGAATTAAATTTATTCAATACGCCTACCCATCCACATGACTACTTGCAAGATCATCACTTCAGAGAAAGGAAAAATCAAAGTGGTCGATCAAGAAAATTATATATGCACAAGAGATAAGCAGAATGCAGATGGACTGAAGACATACTGAAGGTGCAAAAATTGTGTGTGCAAGGCAAGACTTCATACAGATGAAAATTATAAAGAGCTTAAGATTGGGATCCATAATTGCGCTTCAACTGCTGCAGAGGTAAATGCAAGGATAATACTTTTGCTCAGTTAATGCTAGTGAAGTTCAGAATTTAAATGACTGAATATGTTGCAGATACCTCCATTTGCACAGCTTAATAGGAATATTAGACGTTGGAGGCATGCTGATTCTCGTATGATGGCGGGATGGAAGATTCAAAACAAATACTAATATTTGCAGGTGATGAAGCATTATAACAGTGAAAACAACGCAAGAACTGGGTGGGAGATGGAACATTTGAGTGCTGCTCTAGTATATTTTTTCAGTTATATATACTTCGCATTCAAAATGATCATTTTAGTACCCCATAATTGTTCGTACTACTTTCTGACAATAGTCAAGACACATATAGTAGACTTTTTGCCAACATAAATGAACTACTGCTGAATGTGGGACCTGATAATATAATTATGGATTTCAAAAGAGCAGCCCATAACGGATTTCTGCAATCATTTCCTGGGTCGAATTTGGCTTGCTGCTAGTTTCATTTACAACAAAATGTATACAATCATGTTGTGCAAGAAAGACTAAAATGTAGATATGAAGATGACAGTTGTAGTCTAAAAATGCAGTGTTTTGTTACCCTTGCCTTCTCGCTGGTTGATGATGTTGTAGATGGATATGAACAACCTGTAGATGATGATGATATTCACAGTCAATTGCATTCTATTTTGAAGACAATTATATAGGACCACCTTGAGGAAGAGGACAGAGGAAGCGATGCCTTGAACCCTAACCCTAACCCTATATGAAACGTTTGGGATCGATGTATGATGGGGATTGCTCATACTACAAATAGTTTAAAAGCCTACCACAGCACACTAAAAAACACAGTGAATATTATTCATCCAAATATTTGGAAACTTATTGATGTGATTAAATTTGAGGAAAGGTTTGCCGATACTAAATTACAGAAGTTTATACATGAAGAACCAAACAGGAGGGCGGGCATCAGGAAGAGAATTCAGCAGCAAATTCTGCCTCATGTCAATTCCTGTTGAAGCCATGCTAGCATAGAAATTGAACATTAAACAATAGGCATCAATGAATGAAGAACAATTTACTAAGAATCAAAAATGTTCCCGAGTAAAAACACTGTACAATGTTCAATGCTTGTGATATCCTGATATTCTGCAATATTTTTCATTGGAAATACTCTTTAATACATACATATATTTGTCTGTCTGCCTATCTATCTATCTATCTATCTATCTATCTATCTATCTATCTATCTATCTATCTATCTATCTATCTATCTATCAATCTGTCTGTCTGTCTGTTTGTCTATCTGTCTATCTATCTATCTGTGTATATATATATGTTGCATGCAAGAAGTAAGGTGGAGAGGAAGTTCTGCTAGGTTCCTCACAGGCAAGGAACACAGGTACAAGATTTTCTGGGCAGGGAACACTGACGGGATTGGTGACGTGGGTATACTTATCGCTGAGAAATGGGTAGATAAAGTAATCAGAGTATGTGACAGAATACTTAAGATTAGATTAGTGCTTCATCATAGATTAGCAGCCATTATATCGGCCTATGCTCCTCAGCCGGGGCTACCCGATGGACAGAAAGACGGATTCTATGACACTCTACTGCAGACTACCTCGTTGACGAACGACAGAGACCTTCTCTTTGTGGCTGGTGACTTCAATCGTCACATTCGATGACATGCTGGGGGCTTCCATGGTGTACATGGAGGCTATGGCTATGGTTCCCGCAACGAGGAGGGAACCAGGCTGCTGGAGTTCTGCGATGCAAATAATCTTATGGTTTGCAACACTAACTTCAGGAAACCTACCAGCCATCTAGTCACCTACCGATCGGGCCAACATACCAGCCAAATTGACTACATCCTTGCCAGGCAAAGGGAGAGATGGCTGCTTATGAATGCCAAAACCTTCCCAGGCAAAGAATGTACCCCGCAACATAGACTGGTTGTTAGTGACTTTAGGATTAGGACTAGGAGGACAACCAGAAGACGACCAACATGGAGAAGAAGGATCTGGAAGCTTAAAGATCCTGCGAATGGACAGAGATTTAGGGACATGTTACTTGAAGCCTTTGACGAAGTAGAAGGGGATAGAGTATCACATGGGGTAGAAGGCAACTGGACGTTTCTAAGGGACAATCTGCTGAGAGCCACTGACCAGATCTGTGGCTGGTGCAAAGTCCCCTCTCATCCCAAGGTAACGTGGTAGTGGAACAATGTTGTAGACAGGGTTATTAGAGAAAAGAGACAGGCTTGGAAGGACTGGAAGAATGGTGGTAGCAGGGAATTGTATCAGACTGCCAAAAGGGAAGCTAGCAGACAGGTCTATCTAGCCAGAGGGGAAGCAGATAAGAAAATTATTTGCCAATGTTCTGCGTCGTGAGGACCAAAAACTGTAGGTGTTTCGTGTTGCAAGACAGTGTGTGAGAGAGAATTGTGATGTGGTAGGAGAGAAGTGTGTTCGCATGGAAGATGGTTCACTTGCGCTAAATGAGGATGCAAAGAGAGAGGTTTGGAGACGACACTATGAAAGGTTGCTGAATAAAGAAAATGAGTGGGATAAAGAGAGTCTGCCGAATGTTGACCCAACAGAGGGACCAGCTATCCGAGTTGACAGTTCCTTGGTAGTTAAGGCAATTAGAAGTATGAAGACAGGGAAAGCCCCAGGCTCATCAGGTATCACTGCAGAGATGCTCAAAATATCTGGTAGTCTCGGCTATAGCCTAGTCACCCGTATAGTTAATCAGGTGATACACGAAGGACTCATACCCAATGACTGGTGTAGCAGCATAATAGCCCTAGATACAAATAATTACAGAGGTATCAAGCTGTTGGATTAGGTAATGAAGGTTACTGAGAGGGTCATAGCCCAACTAATTAGAGAGAGAGTTAGCTTAGATGAGATGCAGTTTGGGTTTGTGCCAGGGAAAAGTACCACTGATGCTATATTCCTGGTAAGGCAGCTGCAAGAGAAATACCTCACCAAAGATAAGCCCCTGTACCTGGCTTTTGTTGACATAGAGAAAGCCTTCGACAGGGTCCCCCGATCCCTTATCAGGTGGCCAATGAGGAAACTAGGGATAGATGAATGGTTAGTGAGAGCTGTGCGAGCCATGTACAGGGATGCTGCTAGTAAGGTGAGGGTTGGCAACGAGTACAGTGAAGAATTCTGGGTAGAGGTAGGGGTCCACCAAGGCTCAGTCCTCAGCCCCCTCCTATTTATCATAGTCCTCCAGGCAATAACGGAGAAATTCAAGACAGGATGCCCCTAGGAGCTCCTCTATGCTGATGACCTTGCTCTAATTGCTGAGTCACTATCAGAACTGGAGAAGTTTCAGGTGTGGAAGCAAGGATTAGAATCGAAGGGCCTTAGAGTCAATCTAACTAAAACCAAGAGATAAGTAGGAAGGTAGACCAATCACAAACGCCTTCAGGTAGATGGCCCTGCTCAATCTGTAGAAAAATTGTAGGTAGAAACTCTATATGATGCACCAAGTGTAAGCTATGGACACATAAGAGGTGCAGCAATGTCAAAGGAAGGCTAACTAGGAAGATAGTTTTTGTATGTGGCAGATGCTCAGGAGCAATAAACACTGAAAATGCTCTGAGACCAACTTCTGCCACTTTCCAGGGAGAAAAACTTGAAATAGTTGATAGCTTCCATTACCTAGGTGACCAAGTCAGTAGCGGGGGCGGGTGTGCTGAAAGTGTAACTGCTAGAGTAAGAATAGCTTGGGCAAAGTTCAGAGAGCTCTTACTTCTGCTGGTGACAAAAGGCCTCTCGCTCAGAGTAAAAGGCAGACTGTATGACGCGTGTGTGCGAACAGCCATGCTACATGGCAGTGAAACATGGGCCGTGACTGCTGAGGATATGCGTAAGCTCGCAAGAAATGAAGCCAGTATGCTCCGATAGATGTGTAATGTCAGTGTTCATACTCGACAGAGTGTAAGTACCTTGAGAGAAAAGCTGGGCCTAAGAAGCATCAGATGTGGTGTGCAAGAGAGACGTTTGCACTGGTATGGTCATGTGGCGAGAATGGATGAAGATAGTTGTGTGAAAAAGTGCCACACCCTAGCAGTTGAGGGAACGTGTGGAAGAGGCAGACCCAGGAAAACCTGGGACAAGGTGGTGAAGCACGACCTTCGAACTTTAGGTCTCACTGAGGAAATGACTAGAGACCGAGACCTCTGGAAGTATGCTGTACGTGAGAAGACCCGGCAGGACAAGTGAGATCATAATCCCGTAGCCTTCTACACGAGATGTAGCCAGTCCACTTATGCATACCTTCCCTTCCTGGGACACAAAACTCTACTTGTGAAGACCTGTTGAGGCAAGTCAGAATCAGAATCGAAATCGATCAATGGAAATTGCAGCTGAGGTACCAGTAGTGCTGGTGGAACGCAAGAGAACCATCCGAACGTGGCCGTTGCCAGCGCCACCCCGACTGGCCTCGTGCCGGTGGCATGTAAAAAGCACCATCCGTTCGTGGCCATTGCCAGCCTCACCTAGCCCTTGTGCTGGTGGCACATAAAAAGCACCATCCGATCGTGGCCGTTTGCCAGACTCGTCTGGCACCTGTAACGCCGCCCCGACTGGCACGTAGAAAGCACCATCCATTCATGGCTGTGCCGGTGGCACATAAAAAGCACCATCCGATCGAGGCCATTTGCCAGACTCGTCTGGCACCTGTGCCGGTGGCACGTAAAAAGCACCCACTACACTCATGGAGTGGTTGGCGTTAGGAAGGGTATCCAGCCGTAGAAACATTGCCAGATCAGACTGGGCCTGGTGCAGCCTTCTGGCTTCCCAGACCCCAGTTGAACCATCCAACCCATGCTAGCATGGAAAGCGGATGCTAAACAATGATGATGATGATGATGATATATATATATTCATCATCATCATCATCATCGTTTAATGTCTGCTTTCCATGTTGGCATGGGTTGGACTATTTGACTGAGGACTGGTGAACCAGATGGCTGCACCAGGCTCCAATCTGATCTGGCAGAGTTTCTACAGCTGGATGCCCTTCTTAATGCCAACCACTCCAAGAGTGTAGTTGGTGCTTTTATGTGCCACCGACACGAGGGCCATCAGGTGGTACTGGCAACAACCACATTCAAATGGTGTTTTTTACGTGCCATCTGCACAGGAGCCAGTCCAATGGCACTGGCAACAACCTCGCTTGAATATTTTTTTCATGTGCTTGTAAGGCAACGCTGGTAATGATCACGCTTGAATGGTGCTTTTTACGTGCCACCAACACGGAAGCCAGTCAGCTGCTCTGGCAACCATCACACTCATATATATATATGTGTATATATATATATATATATATATATGTGTGTGTGTGCGTGTGTGGTAAGAAGCTTACTTCCCAACCACATGGTTCTGGGTTCAGTCCTGCTGTGTGGCACCTTGGGCAAGTGTTTTCTACTATAGTTTCGGGCTGACCAAAACCTTGTGAGTGGATTTAGTAGAGAGAAACTGAAAGAAGCTTGTTGTATATGTGTATATATATATATAGTAATTCCAAAAAAACGAAGAACAAGCACAAAAAAAAAACAACACGAGGATGTGATACATGTAAAGTATTAGCAGATGCTCAGGGAAGGAAAGATAGATGGTTCAACATTTCGAGCAGAGCACTTCTTCAGAAACAGAGGAAAGTCCAATACAAAAGGGAGATGGAGAAAGAAAATCACCAACGATTCACATGTGGTTACATTTTGAAATGACCGGAAGGGAATGGGTGAAGAAAAAGTTTGTCTAAGACAGGAGAGTGTGAGAGAAGAAGGTATGTGTGTGCGCGAGTGCGTATGTGTGTGCTTGTGTGTGTGTGTGTGTGTGTGTGTGTGTGTGTGTGTGTGTGTGAATGTGTTGTGTAGTGTTGGCTTGTGTGAGTGAACTTTGTGTCTCTTAATGTTGTAGGAAGAATTTGGCAGCATGGTAACAGGAGTGGTTGTCTTTTGTGTAGTTGTGTGCATAGAGGAATGGTCAGTAAAAAGGTGTTTGACTGGCAGTTTGGAGTATGTGTGTGCATGTATATGTATGTGTGTGCGTCTATGTGTATGTTGTGTGTGTGTGTCGTGTGTGTAGTGTGTGCATGTCTGAATGAGTGTGTGTGCGTGTGTGTGTGTATATGTGTGTGTATGTGTATAGGGGGTTGTGTGTGTGGGGTTGTGTGTGTGGAGTTTTATGTGTGTGTGCATATGCATGTATGTGTATGTGTGTATATGCTCATGTATGTGTAATTGTGTGTGTGTATGTATGAGTGTGTATGTTCATGTGCATGTGCATGTGTGTATAGGTGCATGCATGTGTATATGTGTGTGTGCGTGTGTGTGTGTATGTGTGTGTGTGTGTGTGCATATGCATGTATGTGTATGTGTGTGTATGTGTGTGTATATGTGTGTGTATGTGTATGTGTATGTGTGTGTATATGTGTGTGTGCGTGTGTGTGTGTATGTGTATGTGTATGTGTGTGTATGTATGTATGTGCATGCATGTGTGTGTGTTTATGTGTGTGTAGTTGTATGTACGTGTGTGCATGTATGTGTGCGTGTGTGTGTATGTAGGTGTACGTATGTGTCTGTACATGGAAATGTGTGTGTTAGGTATGTGTGCATTCAGGTGTGTGTGCACGTGCATGTGTGTGTGCATGTGTATGTGCATGTGTTTGTGCATGTGTGTGCATGTGTGTATGTGTATGTGTATGTGTGTGTGTATGTGTATAGGGGGTTGTGTGTGTGGGGTTGTGTGTGTGGAGTTTTATGTGTGTGTGCATATGCATGTATGTGTATGTGTGTATATGCTCATGTATGTGTAATTGTGTGTGTGTATGTATGAGTGTGTATGTTCATGTGCATGTGCATGTGTGTATAGGTGCATGCATGTGTATATGTGTGTGTGCGTGTGTGTGTGTATGTGTGTGTATATGTGTGCATGTGCATATGTGCTCATGTGTGTATATGTATATGTATACGTGGGGTTGTGTATGTAGAGGTAAATGTGTGTCCTTGTGCGTGTATGTGCATGCATGTGTGTGTGTGTGCATGTGTGTGTGTTTATGTGTGTGTAGTTGTATGTACGTGTGTGCATGTATGTGTGCGTGTGTGTGTATGTAGGTGTACGTATGTGTCTGTACATGGAAATGTGTGTGTTAGGTATGTGTGCATTCAGGTGTGTGTGCACGTGCATGTGTGTGTGCATGTGTATGTGCATGTGTTTGTGCATGTGTGTGCATGTGTGTATGTGTATGTGTATGTGTGTGTATGTATGTATGTGCATGCATATGTGTTGTGTGTATGTGCAATATCAGTGACATAATCAATTGTATGATCTCTGTATCTTTTAAAATCCATGTTTAGCATAAAATATGACTTTTAGTGATGTGAATAAAAAAATTTTAAAAATACAAAAGAAAAACTAACAAAAAAAAAACAAAGTGAAAAGCCCCAAACCCGTCACCAAAACAGAATCTTGAATTAATATATTATGTGATATGTAAATATCTTTAGAGAGAGTACTTTTGGTTGAGGCAAGCTGATGAAAGATTTATTTCTTCAAGTTAAAAGATTTATGAATAAGTAGATGCTTTTTAAACTTACAGGTGTTGCTCTAAGAAGAAGAAAAGCAAGCACTAACATAGCTAAAAGATTGTAGGGTGGCAGTTCACCTTGGGAAGCATTTTTAGGGAGCAACACATTCTATATAATTTTCTTGTCATTTTTTAATCAGGTGGGAATATAGCATCCATGACCCTTTACAAGATCTCTGAGATTGGAGGGGAGGAGGAGGGAAGAAGGGAGGCATCCACAAAAAGAAAACTTACTTCAGATGCTTGCAACAGAATGAACTCCACAAAAGACACTCAAGATTCCAGGTGGGGAAGTCAAACAAGACAGCTGATTAAATTTACCACCCAAGTAGGCTATTTCAGAATTTGAACTTTGAATGTAAAGAGCAAGAACAAAGACCATTCATGTGGCACATACTTTAGCATGCCCCTGACAAGAAGTGATCATTATATTTGCAATTCCTCCATTGTTTTTAAAGTTTTTCTGTTGATATATCAAAGGATTAAATTAAGGTGTTGCAACAAACAGTTAATGTTTTGTAAGGAACTGTTGGAAATCAAAGTTCTTATTTAGACCTATATATATATATATATATATATATATATATAGGTCACAGCCTCAAGGCTGAAACATATAAAAGAATAAGAGAATATGTATGCATGTATGTATGTATGTATGTATGTATGTATGTGCTACTGGTAACATGTAACCCAGTACAACCTGTTGCATGGTCGGATCGTCGGTGACTAAACCGGCAACCCCACCAAGCTTGCTTGGTGAGGAGGGTGTTTATTGGACACCCTGCGGGATGAAAAACAAAACCCGTCAAAGGGCGGAGGAAATCTTGAGAGTCAATGGCTATCCAATAAATGTCTTAAGGCTGTATCATGCGCGGGGACATAGAAATAATTGGACTGAATACCCGATCGCGTGGTTAAACCATTGGGAGTGTAGGACTCCTAGCCTTTGTTAGGGCATCCTTCAAGGAGAAGGTAACTCAGACATAAAACCTGCTGCTCAGTGGTTACCGATGATGTTGACTTGTTCTTCTTTTCAGATTATGGCTCCTGTTGCTTAGTGAATGGGATTGACTCAGTGCACAGCCTTTCCTCACTTTAAAAAAAATCGTCTTGAACAGGCATTGCATGATAACAACATTGATTAAGCTTCATGCAATGGCCATACTCGATAATGAGGGGGCAGCCACCACCATGTATGTATGTATGTATGTATGTATGTATGTATGTATGTATGTAAGTATGTATGTACGTATGTATGTATGTATGTATGCATGCATGCATGCATCTATCTATCTATCTATCTATATAACTGAAGGATGAAAATTAATCAAAGGACATACTAAATATGTCCTTTGATTCATTTTTATCCTTCAGCTATTTAATACTCTGCAATGTCCTCTATTATTGACTCTGTTATTATCATTATTAATTGTTACGCTAGATAATAACAGAGTCAATAATATCTTTGCAAATATTTTCTCATGAATTATTTGCTCCGTATTGAAATATATATATATATATATATATATATATGATGATGATGATGATATATATATATATATTTATGTATTATATATATACATATATATATATATATATATATATATATATTTCGTTTTGGGATTTGGTTTGCAAGATTCTTTATGTGAGTTCGTATATTGAAGCATATTTTGTTGTGTCTGGGGAGAGTCATTCATTTTAAGTGCCTTATTATTTAACACACTCACCAGTTAAGTTTCTACTCTTTCACTTGTATATATATATATTAAGAAAATATATAGGGTAGGAAAATTATAGAAATCTTTCTACCAGTGGCTAGCATGTGTAAAATAGTCAATAGACAACATATTTTTCATATAAAATTAGTGCACATTTAAACACAAAAGAGTTCACTCTAACAGGATACCTTACATGCTAGAAGGAACAGTCAAAGTCCAAACCACAGTTAAGAGCAATTTCAAAGAGAATGAAAAATAAAAACATTTACAATATTTACTTCCTGGACCTAGGTTTCGAACATTAATTAACAAATAAAACAATTTGTTAGACGAAGTTCTCATCAGCGGGAGTGGCAAAAAATTAACATATAATTATGAGGCAAAATAGCACATGTCGCATCTTTATATATTATAATTTTTCAAATCCACCATCAACATCGTCATTTAGTATCTGCTTTCCATGCTGGTATGGGTTAAACAGTTTGACTGGAACTGGTCCAACCCATGCTAGCATGGAAAGCGGACGTTAAATGATGATGATGATGATGATGATTAGCCAGAGAGCTATACAAAGTTCCAGTCTGATTTTGCATGGTTTTTACAGCTGGATGCCTTTCCAAATGTCAACCACTCCAAGAGTGTAATGAGTGCTTTTTACCTGCCTGGGGTATGGGTACCATTTACATGACACCAGCATCAGTTACAACTACAATTTCACTTAGCTTGATGAGTCTTTTCAAGCATAGTATATCTACCAACAGTCCTTTTGGTCACTTCTCATCAACTCCATGAGGCCCAACGTTTGAAGAGTGCTTCTTATGTGCCACTGGCAAATAACCATTTGACCCAGACTGCCTTCTTCCATCTGTTAAACCTGGAGGAGGATCTGAGTGATCTGGGGGACTATATCTTGGAAATCCATTGGCCCAATAGTTTTCCTTTATGGCAGAATTAATAGACAAGACTATTTATTTGATCAAATTCATCCTATGGTTGTGGAACTGTTTCCAGAGGGAAACGCAATCTTTCAGGATGATAATGCACTAATTCCCACAGTTAAAATTGTTACTGAATGGTATGAAAAAGATTCTAGTGAGGTTGAACATCTTATCTCACCACCACAGTCCTCAGATCTCAATATTATTGAATACTAGCAGCATAGCCCAGCGTTGCCCGGGCATGTAAGAGCCCCTAGTAGGCAACGACTAATCCCAATCTAGTCCTTTCCCTCTAGGGAACGAACGCGCATGTGTAGGTTGCAATGTCTTCTCTTCACTCCCAAATAACTATCAAACAGCTATCGATAATTCAACCCAACCAATTCCTACCAGGAAGAAATTACATTCGAGACTTTACCCCCAACTTTACTGCCACTTCTGCTAATAGCTGCTGCAGCCGCAAGTTATTCGAATACTTTTTTTGTCTAAACTTTCTTTATAACTACCACCCCAAACGTTTTACCTTAAATTTTTGACGTACCTTAAGGGTCCTCGGACGCTACTTGCAAACTCTTGGTTTATTATAAACTGCTTTTGTCATGTGCACCAAAAAACCCTTTTCCCTTCGTTTGTTGAGTTTGGTCACTTTTGACTTTTTCGTTGTTGTCACTCACATTGCTGCCCGCTTTTTTGCCGTTTTTGTACATCTTTATACATTTTGGGAAACTTACTCCACGTGTTCCGAGAGTTAAAAAGGTCGAGTTGCGTCCCCATGACAGTCTGTGGTTTGTGTTTAATACACAAATCGGTTTGCTATGTGTGCCACATATGATTTAATTAACCGATTTTTTCCAGTAATAAAGTATCCTATTGGAATAAAAAGTGCCATATAGCTCCTTGGAGCAGACATGATGCTCGCTGTGAATTTAAAAAAAAAATTCCTGCCAATTTGTGAAAGATATTGTCGAAAATATGTCATCTTGAATTTGAACGCGATTTCCCAAAATGGCATGAGTTTATCGATTTTTTCTGATGGTAAGGTATTGCATGGAAAACTAACGTCAGAATTAAGTTTCTTAGGTAACATTAAGCTTCACCATGAGTTTGGTGAAAATCGATTGCAAGTTGCGAAAACTACAACAGAAAATGTGTTGCATATAAAAAGCTTAGATTCTCGACCCCATGTCGAATTTATCGATTTTTTTCAGAACTGGGGGAACGTTTCAAAATTTTCGCTGGATTAGTTTTGAATTATGACATTGGGCTATGTGTGTGTCAAGTTTCATCAGAATCGGTTGAAAGCCGTGGTCAAGGTGAGGGTACAACCTGACAGACACACAGACAGACAAACTGCTGTTTATATATAGAGAGATTTATGGTGCATTTTAGAAAAACAAGTAAGAAGTCGATATCCTCCACCATCATCATTACAAGAACTGGAGACTGTTTTAGCTGAAGAATGGACAAAAATTCCTTTGGAAACAATTCAAACTTTGTACGAGTCCATACCTCATAGAATTCAAGCTATAATTACTGCCACAGGCGGTCTTACTCCATCTTAAAATTAATTTGTTTGACATTTTAAGGTATTTCTATTATTTTGTCCAGCCCTGTATGTATCATCATCATTGTCATCATCATCATCGTTTAGTGTCCGCTTTCCATGCTAGCTTGGGTTAGATGGTTTGACTCAAGACTGGCAAGCCTGAAAGCTGCATCATGCTCCTGTCTAATGCCAACTACTCTGAGAGTGTAGTGGGTGCTATTATGTGCCGCCGGCATGAGGGCCAGTTGGGTGGTACTAGTATTGGCTATGCTCAAATGGTGTTTTTTACATGTCACCTGCTCAGGAGCCAGTCCAGCGGCACTGGCAATGACCTCGCTCAAATGTTGCTTTTCACATGCTACCGGCACAAGTAGTTGTAAAGCGAAGCTGGTAACGATCATGTTCAAATGGTGCTTTTTGTATACCACCGGCACGGGGGCCAGTCAGCAGCCCTGGCAATGATCATGCTCTTAGCACTCCACTAGCATGGATGCCAATCATGCAGTGCTGTCATCGAATTTGATTTCGATTTATATATATATATATATATATATATATATATATATATTCTTGGCTATTAATTCTGCCATGAAGGAAAATCATTGGGCCAGTGGATTTCCAAGATATAGTCCCCCAGATCACCACAGAT
This sequence comes from Octopus sinensis, assembly GCF_006345805.1. NCBI lineage: Eukaryota > Metazoa > Mollusca > Cephalopoda > Octopoda > Octopodidae > Octopus > Octopus sinensis. The sequence continues at coordinate 92,946,840 of NC_042998.1, forward strand.
CCTCCTCTGTGTTTAACAGTTGGAAGAATGCAGTCTGAGTCAAATAGTTATATATATATATATATATATATATATTAGAAATATTATATTTCTAAATATCTCAGAGAGATATGAGCGGTGGTGGAATGATAGAGCGGTTGTATGCTGTCAACTTAATGTGACAGTGCTGTAAAAGGAATCACACCACCACTATTTAGCCCTAGGAAGCATCGACGCTTCCTGTCAGCTTTGACACATTTCCTGTATCCTTATGTTTACGAAGGGGGAGACAAGCATCCCCAACAGCAAGGCCTGCAACCAAAGACATGCATGTTTCTGAGTCTTGCTCATCGTTAGTCTGGAGTAGCATGGCCTGCTAGCTGAAGATGCTTGTAAAGCCTTCGTAAACATATATATGTTGGATGGCTTCTGTGCAAGGACAATCCAAACATGGACAGGTGTTCCAAAGAGTGACTAGTAGAATGGTAATAGTGTGAAACCAGGGTGTCATTGCCGAGGCAGATGTCTTGGAGGTGTTCTGCGAACCGCTCAGCCAAGTGGCGTCCCGTTTGTCTGATGTACAGAGAGTGGCAGGGAGAGCAGGAGATGCAATAGATGATATTGGTAGAGGTGGAGGAATCGGTGATGTGATAGGGTCGATATATGTATATATATACACATATATATATACATATATATATGTATATACATATATCTATATATATATATATACACTCACACACACACAATAGGCTTACACACAATTTCCATCTGCTAAATTCATTCACAAAACATTAATCATGCTGGGACTACAATAGAAGACACTTTCGCCAGGTGTTGCCCTCTGGGGTTGAATCCAAAGCATAGTGAGCTTGTTACTCAGACAGCCATACATGCAGGTAGAAAAATGCTATATTGAGCCTATAACTGCCAATATCTGTATTAATAGAAGGTGGTGAGCTCACAGGAATGTTAGCATGCCAAGTGAAATACTTAGCGGTATTTCATCTGTCTTTTTATTCTGAGTTTAAATTTTACTGAGGTTAACTTTACCTCTCATTCTTTTGGGGACGATAAATTAAGTAGCAGTTGTGTACTGTGTTGATCTAATCAACTAGCCCCACTCTATAAAAATTTCAGGCCTTGTGCCTAGAGTAGCTGTTCAAGCTAAGCACCCTCTACATCAAGGGAGTTGCCAAATCACTTCTGATTCAACCAACTACTATTAACCTTCACATCTGCACTGATGAAACTATCAATCTGCCAGTAACTGTTGAGGCGTCTGTCACATTTGTTTATGGGGATATAAACAAACCAACACTTGTTGTCAGGTGGTGGTAGGGGACAAATACACATGCACACACATATGCACACATACTCAATGCAAGGCTATAGTAGAAAACATTTGCCCAAGGTGCTACACGGTGTGACTGAACCTGAAGCTACATGGTCGCAAACCAAACTTCTTAACCATACAGCCATGTCCAAGAGAACAAAATAAATCCAAGATTGAAGCTAAAATATTTCTGTTCATCTAACTGTGTAACTATAGTTTCCTCTTCTTGAAAAAACATAAGGGAACAAACCATTATATGAATATTTGAGATGATAATGAGATTTGGAAAATATTCCAAGGAAAAACAATTTTAAATATGGAAAAAAAAACATTCTTATATCATATATTTGCTAATCCCATCTGCCTAATTCTCACAGGTGTGCTCATATCACTTCCATATGGAAAACATAACAATATACAAACTGATGTGATAAAGTGTTATATGCATATACGTGCATGTGTTCAAAAAGTATACATATATGCATACATACACACATGCACACATGCTGATCCACTTCCATTTACATGCACATGGATATATATATATATATATATGCATACATACATACATATATATGTATATATATATGTATATATATATATATATATATATATATATATCTACTTATATATATATCTGCGCATGCACACACACACACACACACACACACACATATATACACACATATTTGTTTATATATATATATGTATGTATATAAATATGTATGTATATATATGTATATATATTTATATATATTTATATATGTGTGTGTATGTATGTATGTGCTTTATAAACACATGCATAAACACTGATATATTTACATAATCACATAACTATGAAGACATGCATCGAAGCAACTGTACAGACTTAAATATTTTATTCATAAATAGATAAAAGAATATCTGTACATATAAAATATAGACTGAAAAAAAAAACCCTACTACAGATATTTAAAAAAAACTTATAATTTCCTTTGACAGATTAAAAAACTAAAAAGAAGCACAGAAACAGCTAAAGCTTCATTTAAAATACAGAACATATACAAGACACACCCACAAGTTGAAAGCTTTGAACAGTGATAAAAGATTAAAAGTGTATGTAATTCCATGAGGGTGTTAACAAAATTGCAAATGCTATCAACAACAAAATAGAAATGGAATAATGATTTGTAAGAGAGGAAGGAGAATTTTCAGTTAGAAATACAGTGAGGTGAGCACTGTTTTATTGACTGTAATATTTAGTGAAGGATCAATGTGCTCTTTTGAGTTTAATTAAACATTGCCAGTTTCATTTTCCTGTGGACATAACTAATATTTCTCTGCTTCACAGATCACAGATTGTTACAAAAGTAATCTGCTATCATTTTAATTAGGCTCTTTCTATTTCCAAAATTATCGTTTTGGTCTTGTGACAGAAATAGCTCGCTTTTCTTGTTTTTATTGAATTATGCTTCTTTAAAAAAAAATTTTCTTCAAAAGTATGATTAACTATTTTAAAAGTTGAACTGGAAAATTATTTTAATAACTCAAAAATAGCAACAAATAAGTCAAAGAAAATAGCAAAAATCAAAAATATAGAATAAAAAAGAAATTGAAGCATATTTTTACAAACTCAGAATGATTTTAATGAATTTATGTGATACCCTATTGGCAAAAACAAATTGATAATTTCATGTTTGTATAAATTATTACTAAAATGATAATTCACAGTTTGAAAATCTGTTGATGATAGTGTACTTGGTTAGAAAGCGGAGGCATGTTATGAAGTGTGGCAATGTAATAAAATGCCGTGTCACATGGTAACAAAGACTATTTTCAACTGAATCAACAAAATGCATGTTAATGATCCTGTTGTATAATGATCATGTTTATCCTATTGTTGATTAGAGAAGTACAGTAACAAAAATTTCACTCAGTAATGGAATCACACAAAGCAAACACTGAATGTAATACGCATGCACAGCTTCACACAGAAACATACATAGACCCTCTTAGAAACACACATACATTACTACAAATTCATATGTATACAAACTGACTAATGTACACACACAGAGGCACACATTTTCATACATGTCCGTGTATACATAGGCACACGTAAAAGCTAATAAAAATAAATTTAGAGTTTGATTGTAAAAAGAGAATTAGTTATTCTGAGGTCCTCAATAAGCAAATAGGCCTAATACAATATGCCACGCCAAAGGAGGCAATAATGGAAACATTTCCCTGACAATCAGCAAATAGAAGCTATTTTAGTTTTTATTACCTTTCCTTTTATTTTTATCTGCCTCCATTACTGGAAGGTGATGCAGTATGCTGGAGCCTAATTATATGGCATTAAGCAGTTGGGAGACAACAACTCCTCATTTTTCAATAGGATACTATTGGTCTGTTGTTGATTTTGATCATGTGATGATATTAGTTCAGACCTGAAACCTAGAAAGAAGCACTTATCACCATTACCTCCTCATGGTACCTATATACAACAGAATTGGATGAGAATTTTGTGAAAGTAACACAGAGCAACACTGGTATTGTGATGTGAATTGACAATGCTTCAACTCACATGCTAGTGTTCTAAATACTCAACAAGCTGTGACTCATTTCTTTATCCCTCTTTGTTTTAGTCAGAAAGAAGGGGGCTGTAGCTATGACTCAGATTGCCAGAATCCCATTCAAAAGCTGCTAGTCAAAGTATGTTAGAAAAATATAAACAAGGGAGGTAATTACATAGGGTTAAGTGAAGAATTCAGTAAAATGGTTAATGAGGGGGCTAGAAAAAGAAACACCACCATTTTAGTTGTGTTGCGTGGAGGAGGTATACAACTTAGCAAACTCTGTGGAGAAGAGGTTGTAGTAGTAGCTTTATAAAAAGCAGAAGGAAGAGAATTCAGTATAATTGTGAGATACAGGCTGAAGTGTATTGGTGGGAGCATATTTGCCAGTCAGCTGATGGCTTTCTTCTGGATACAATTCAGAATGTTTCAGTATTCAAGGTGCAGGCATGGCTGTGTGGTTAAGAAGCAATAATAATAATAATAATGATAATAACATCGAAAAATACCTTAGGAATGAGAACCTAGGTTTGAAAGTTCTCCAAGACACCTGATGAAGGCTGGAAGGTATATCAGTTGAAACGTGTTAACAACAAACAAGATGACAACAAACAAATATCCGTCAAATGTAAATAATGTAAATAATGTACATAATTCCTTATCTCTTAAATATAGAACTGTTGAGAGTTTTGACTGCATGTTGTTCAAGATTAACTAGGGTAAGATAAAAGATTGTGTCATTGATATAAGCAGGGGTTGCATCTTTGGACTATTGGAAAAGAGAGAGTTATTATGTTTTTGTTATAAAATATGTTTGAGGACTTTGTTCATGGAGACAATGCAGATTAGACAGGAAATATTCCAATCCCTTCAACAATTACTGACACTCTACAAAGTTGAAGTGAAACCCACAGTAGGGTACAGCTCTCACTTCTGGGTCAATGCTGTTGTTACAGAGACATCCAAGATCCCATCTGAATACAGTTCACTCAATGTTGGCATAAAATCACTTACAAATGTTTCCTCTAGACCCAGCTAAGAAAACAACAACAACAAAATTTCTACTAGTATATAATTCTCTTGTGTCTTTGTCTGTTGCAAGACATGACTGATGAAGGAAGGGGTGATGACAAACTGAACAGTGTCTGTGTGTGTATATATGTATGGTGAATTGGCTACACACATTAGTTGTGATTATGTGAATGTTTGTGTGTGTGTGTCTGCTTGTGCAAAATATATTTATATAACCACCAATGGAAGTGGGGTGGTGAAAATTCAACAGTAAAAAAAAATCAAAGTGCATTTACACACACATATATATAAACAGACTTACTTAAAAAGAAGGGAAGTGGGCTGTGACAAAGTATAGAAAATCGCGTTTGCTACAGACTGCTATTCATGCATATAAATGTATACATATGCACAAATGTGCACACTCACACAGAGTCGAAATGCTGTTTGATTTTTTTCACTGTTTTGTAGTCTTTTTATATATAAAATAGAACAGTTAGCCATGATTTTTGACGTCATGGGGCCAGCTAGTTGTCATTAATAATGTTTAGAAGAGACTGTAATCTTGAAACTATTTTCTACATCCTTTTCGAAAATTAATGGAAACACTAAGTTCACACGTGTGACATAATATCTAGAACACTTTGTTCAAGACAAGCAGCTATTATCATAACAACATAGCCAAGTCCTGTCAGGTCTGTGATGTTACTGACAAGATCCAGTAAATTCTCTGTCATTTCCACAGCTTAGCATTTCTGAACTACCTCAGCCAATACTTCAAAATCTTGAATGTCTGAAACAAACATTTTTTCAACCAACATAAGAGTAAATACAAGGACGTCAGAGATTCATGTTTTACAACTACTGTATCTACATCAAGTGTCCTTGATTATAGATTGATTTCAGACTTTAAAACTTCATGCATTTTATCATCAGTAAATCAATATTTAAGAAGATACAGATACCTGTAATCTGACTCTGAAGAGAAAGGTCAGTCTTTGTGATAGAGTCTTAGCTAAGTTATGATGTGTGTTTAGTATGAGAGATCTTAAGTGATAGTGAGACTTAGCATTTGGGATTATTGTGAAAGCTCTGGTTGTGTGGTGTTCATGTATAAGGTTTAAGGTGAGGTGCAATAATGTTTCCTTCATATGAGCAGTGTCTGTGTTGTTCCTTTTTGTTTTTTATTTCTTTTTTATGCTGTTGAAGGAGACACAACTGACAACCTTACTGGATAATCTTTCAAAGTCTCTGTTAAGTCAGTGCAGATTTGGCATGAGGTATCTTGGTTGTTTGGAAATAAAGGTTCTAGTTGGTGCATGTCTTTCAATACACTATTAGATCTAAACCCAGAAATGTATGCAAGTTTATTTTTATAAAAAGCTTGTAGTTATTTTACTTCTCTTCAGAAGTCTTCCACGACTAAAAAATTTCATTCAGTCCATTAACTTGCTGCTGACATTCTATATATTTTCTCTGATTTTATGAGAGAAATCTCCATTTGTTCTTCTACTCATTTTCTTTCCTTTTTTAATTTTTTTTTTCTATTTCCCCATATAATTTCAGACGATTTCGTTGATGTTACTGCAGCTATAACATTATTTACTTTTTGGTGGATTCTCTCTTGCTCATTCTCTTTATATTTGCTGCTCTCTGCTAGCTAAAAATTGTCACATGATCACTATAGTGCTATAGCTTTGGTATAAGAGATTCTTCCACTATACGTGTTTTCCACTCGCTGATTAGCTCAGATACCAATAGGACATTGAAATATTCCTGATAGTGAAAAGGGCAGTTAGGGTGCAGAAACATTAGCCAAAGCTTTTAAATTATCAATAACTTAGCTAGTGGGTCATGGCGTTGATCTACCCAGGGCAGCACTTTTATGGGAGTGGCACTTTTGGACCTGTTGTGTAAGCCTGTATAAATTTACACCAAAGAGCTGTACTGGTTGGCATATATTCTAGCTACACCACTGTCAACCATGCTTGTGTTTTCTTTGTATTTTTTATTGTTCGCAGCCCATACTGTTTCATGCTATTAAAGTATTGCAAATTTAGTTAAGGGCCTGTGGTTTTGTTTGATGCATTTGTGGTTTAATACTTTTGTAGTTGTTATGCTTTTGTTTATTGTATTTCTTGCTGTAGTTGTTATTGCAATCACAGCTGCTGATGTGGTTGCATGCCTTTTAATACCTGTAGGTACCACATTTGTAGCTGCTTGCTTTCTACTTTACATAACTCTCCAGAACCCATTGTATACAGATCTTATAAAGGATCAGCTTGAATTCTGGGTGGTTGTCACTACCAGCTGACACATACAGAGCAAGTATCAACAACAAAAGAGAAGCTATATCAATATTAACAATTTCACATGCATACACCCACCCTGGCAAAAAATAAAAGGGGTGGGGGAAAAAGAGAGGAAACACAAAAGAAGTGAAATTTTTGCTGCATTGATAGGGGATTACAAAGCTGTCACTTAGTTTCTTCTTTAAAGTGCTATGGCTTGAAAAGTTAATGCACACTCACACAAAACTTCATACATACATACATACACAAACACACACACACACGCATACATACATACATACATACATACATACATACATACATACATACATACATACATACATACATACATACATATATATATATATGCGGGTATAGAGTGTTTGAAGTGGTGTACAGATATTGCATATTAAGAAAAAAGAGGCAGTCAGAATTTTGGATAATTCTTTATTAGTGATTTTGTTCGTTTATTGAATTCGTCAGTACAAAATCAAAATCAAAATGGTAAAAACAGAACGTTTCATTGTTAATTTATATGAATTGTATGCTTTTTTGCTTTGTTTAGAAGAGAAGAATATTGTTTTTGGTTGTTGTTTTTTTGGAAAAAAGGGGAAAGGGAGAAAGAAAAGCAAAGGGGAGATAGACAGAGAGAGAGAGAGAAAGAAAGAGAGAGAGAGAGAAAGGTTTCAGGACAAACAAGAAAAAATGAAAAAATAATAAAGGGTGGGGAAAGGATAGATAGAAAGATAGACAGATTAATAGATAGATAGATAGACAGACAGACATACACACAGGCAGACAAACAGATAGATAGATAGAAAGATAGATAGATAGATAGAGAGAGAGAGAGAGAGAGAAAGGTTTCTTTTCAATTTGATGTGGTCAATTCATTGAAATTTCATTCCAAAGTATTTTTCTTTTTTTCTTTGTCCTTTCTTTCTTTTTTCTCCCCATTGAATACCTATTAACATATTTATAAATAAACACATTTTTTCACAAGGGCTGGTGACCTCTCAAGATGTCAATTATATATATATGTGTGTGTATATATATATATATATATATATACATATATTCACAAACACATGTATACGCATATATAAACTTATATATATATCTATATACACACACACACCATACACACATTATGACAAAAGTGCAGTGTCGTTTTAATTAATAGTAATATATCCCTGGCACTAACTCTATTTGCATGTGTATAAGACTGCATCCATATTTTAATAAGTATATTTTGTGGAAAAGAATAAATTTTGTATGTTTCATCATATACTTATTGAAAATGTGACAATATGCTGGAATAAAGTATTAAAGTATAGATTTATCATCACAAGCTACATAATACCATATTTCAACTTCATCTTCTTTCAGATCATCTGTATGATTCTGGCCAAGAGAATAGCCATACAGGATGGCAATTCTCTTGACCAGAATTGTACAGATGATCTCCTCCTCCCCTCCTCCCTTCTCAAATCTCCATACTTATCAACCTTTTCTCTTTCTTTCATGATAATATATCGATCTCCTAGGACTGACAAGTCAGTTATTAGGCACTCTTGTTTGTCCCTCCTAGCAGTTACTATATCCGGACTTTGGTGCTCTAATATCTTGTCTGTCCGGAAGTCAAAGTGCCAGAGGATTTTTACCTTCCCTTTTTTGTCCATTATCTTTTCTGGTGTATATTGGTACCTAATACCTCTAACCTCATATCCGTACATACGGCATAGTAGCCAGTGGAGGTTTTGTTTTCTGTTTACCAACTATTTTGCCATGTTTCTTCTTTCACTGTTGATGCACTCCCATATGCTAATCAGCCCATGTCCACCTTTAGCTCTCTTCATGTAGAGCTTGTGTAACTTCGCCTTAGAGTAGAGAGCACCATACATTGTCATTGTTTTTTGGGTAGTGCGGTCAAGTTGGTTAATCTCCATTTGTGTCCATTTCAGGATGGGTGCACTATAGCAGACCATAGCAACTGCCGATATGTTGATGGCAATCACAAGGTTCCTTGAGTTGAGTTTTGATTTCAAGAGAAGTTTAAGGCATTTGAAATATGCAGTGGTGACCTTGTCATTCATTTCTTTATGCAAGATATTGTCTAGCACTATCAATGTATTATTATATAGTTGTTATTGTTATTAAGGCATTGAGCAGGCAGAATCGTTATTGCACTGGACAAAATACTTAGTGGATTTTTTCCAAATAGTCATTCTGAATTCAAATGTTGTCGAGATCAACTTCACCTTTTATCGTTTCAGGGTCAATAAAATATTTACTAGTTGAGTACTGGGGTCAATCTTATCAGCTTACCCATCCCCTCAAAATTTCAGGCCTTGTGCCTATAATAAAAGGATTATGATTATGATTATTCATCATCATCATCGTTTAATGTCTGCTTTCCATGCTAGCATGAGTTGGACGATTTGACTGAGGACTGGGGAACCAGATGGCTGCACCAGGCTCAAATCTGATCTGGAAGAGTTTCTACAGCTGGATGCCCTTCCTAACGCCAACCACTCCGAGAGTGTAGTGGGTGCTTTTATGTGCCACTGTCACGAGGGCCAGTCAGGCAGTACTCTCAAATGGTGTTTTTACATGCCACCTGCACAAGAGCCAGTCAAGTGGCACTGACAACAACCTTGCTTGAATACCTTTTCATGTGCCACCGGCACGGAAACCAGTCAGCTGCTCTGGCAGCAATCATGCTTGGATTGGTGTTCTTCGCACTCCACTAGCACAGATGCCAGTCATCAAATTTGATTTCGATTTTAATTTTGATTTCACTTGCCTCAACAAGTCTTCGCAAATTATTATTATTATTATTATCTATTGAATGATATTTCGACATCTTGTGTGTCATTGTTCACTAGATGACAATGGCACTCTTCTTTTAATTTTGACTCTATATCTTCTGCAGGATTTACCTCAATCCTTTATATATCATCTTCATCATCATCATCATCATCATCATATTCTCTCTTAACACAGCTTGAAGATCTTCACCACACACATATTAGATGCCTTCTGTCATGTCATATGACCTGAGACAGAAAACCTTTTGCAGGTTGTTGGCAGATCCAAAAAGTGTAAATTTCTATAAAGATAAAACTATTATGTTAAGTGTTATATATAGCTCATTGATGTATGTTGTTAACTTGTTAGGAATGGAGCCAAGGGCACTAATTACTATTGGCAGGACTTTAGGTTGTGCATTCTGCATTCTTGAAATTTCTAACCTTAGTTCCAGATAATTATCAATTTTCTTGTGTGCCTTTGCTTGCTCTATTTCTGGTCACCTGGAATGGCTACATCTTATAATGTAATATTTCTCTATTACTTTTTCTCCCATAGTAATATCCAATCGGTGGTGTTTTTTCACTGTATCTTTTGGGGTATTAAAATCTGACAAAATTCTTACTGATTCAATTTCTAACATTCTGTCAGGTATATCTCAAAACTATATTACTTATCAATTGCCAGTGCAGATGTAAGCATCCTTTATCATGATATCTTTTGTGGTTTTTATGTTCAAGCATTTTATACATTCCTGCAACAAGGGTTATAGCTTCCACTTTCTCACTACATAACTTAGATCCGGCTACTTAACTTATTATGTATGTATGTATGTATGTATGTATGTATGTATGTATGTATGTCATTATTCAGTTTATTTCAAGATTTCTTGCCAATAGAGAAAGAACTGGTTTCTAACCCAGATCCAAGGTTCCTTTATTGGAATTTCAACATGAACAACAAGGTATGTATGTATGTATGTATGTATGTATGTATGTATGTATGTATGTATGCATGTATGCATGTATGCACGTGCAGAATTTTATGTTTTATGTACGTATTCTCATGCATATAGTTACATGCTTACATATATTTAAATGATGAGCTTCTGGAAAGTTTTACAGATTTTTACAGTTCCAGTGATAGACTGGATCTGTAGAATGTATGTATGTATGTATGTATGTATGTATGTATGTATGTATGTATGTATGTATGTGTGGGTGTGTGTTCGTGTGTGAGTGCGAGCGTGCGTCTGTGCACGCGCATGTGTAGTGGGAATATTTATATCTAATTAACACATAAATATAAACAATTTCAACCGACTTTACAACTCGGTTTCATACATAAGAGTTTGTATAGGGGTACGGGTGGGTGAGCAGTCCTGGCACTCCTCAGAAAGGCTGGTAGGCAGAGTACAACTCTTCTGACATGGGGTGTGTCCTATTTCATTGACTGGTGCTGTATTTTATCGATCTTGAAGAGATGAAAGCAAAGTTGCCCTTGGTGTAATTTGAACTCAAGAACGTAAAGAGTAACTATCAAAAGGTATGACTAAATATCAAAAGGTATTTTATTTGATGCTCTGACGATTCTGCGAATTTCCTCGCCCCCTCATTATCATGGATGTAGTAATTTCGGTTGTCAAAGCAAGAAATATGACCCAAGGAGATTAGAAACGATAATATCATTGAATATCATTAAGCTAAAGAAGAAAGTTCATTGGGATGTAGGGAGCTATGTCATCAAATAAATGAGAATCTATGGCCGTCGCCCAGAAACATTATCGGAGGAGAATGTTGATAATAAAATCTACTAGAACGTTTTTCTGCAAACAAACTATATCGCCAAAGCATGATGTCCAAGATTTAATAATTGACAATGAAAAAGAACACTGTAAGCTGTTAGATTTTGCTGATCCCTATGACAACAGGTGTTTATTGAACAGAAAAAGATCGATAATTACCAGGACCTAGCTACAGATATAGTTAGAATATTCATAATGCCGTATGAAACAGAAATAAATGTACTAGCAAGTAGTTGTTGTGTTGTTGTTTAGCCCCAGGCTTATAACCAGAACCAATGTACACTTATAACCAGAGCCGTTCTAGTTGTGATCACGCTAACTCTATAATTATATTACCCAGCGTATCACCTCCTACTTTTTAACATTGTAGAGTGTAATTTGAGAGAAAATTTGCCACGATTTCTAACAGGTTTATCGGCCAGTCAAAGGTTACCTTGTTGTGATTAGCTGAGATGATAGGAGTTCGATCTGCAGCGCAAAATTTTTGTGGTCCCCATTTTACTACAAGCACTTGAAATATAGCGAACGAGAGAGCAACCTCATCAAACTATGCAAACCTCAATTGGGTATGTGGGGTAATACTGTGTTTGTACAGTTTAAAAGGAAAATGTCTCTTTTATCAGCAGTTCCGTATTCGAATCCTTCCTTTCGCCAGGTGAAGATAAATTATAGTGAAAAACACATGCAAAGGCCCACTATTAAATGAAGACGAAACTTTTGATAGTCTTCTTACTACATAATAGAATTAAATTACATTACTCAAACTTAATAGGTATTACATGCTAAAAATATCAATAAAATCTCTCGCAATTAAAATGTCTAATCATCCAAACCTGATAAACTAGTTGACCTAAGGCCGCGAAAAAAAGAATTGTGAATCCGTTAGCTTGATAACACACAGTAACAACAATAAAATACAAGAAAATCAGCAACAACAACAATAACAACAATAGCTAAACTGACAGGCATTTCGCAACTTTCCCAGTTATCGAAGAAGACAAGGAGTTGAGAATCTATCTATTTATCTATCAATCAATCTATCTATCTATCTATCTATCTATCTATCTATCTATCTATCTATCTATCTATCTATCTATCTATCTATCTATCTATCTATCTATCTATCTATCTATCTATCTACACACACACACATATGGAAATAGGGAAGAAATGGGAGAACTCTTTCGAAGGCGCCCACCCGAAAGACTTGTGATGAGGCAATGGGCGTTTGGTTCGTCCACGATCTCCGGATGACGAGTAGAGTGAAAATTCTCACAGAAATGAGCCGAAGAGAGATCGCCCCTTAGTAGTTGGACAGTATTGACGAATCCTCTTTGTAAAATATTACTATTTGACAGTCATATATTGCTCCAAGTCATATCTAGGCAGATTGGAGGGTTTGTCTTCCGTTGTTTGTGAGCTCCGTTGGTAACAAAGACTCTTTACTTCCAACACTTTCTGCACAGGGGGTTGGGATGCCGTGACTTATGATCCACAGGCATGAACTGAAGCCACATCTGAAGAGATTATGAGACGGTGAGTACATACGACCGCTTTTGTCAAGCTTGCCTTTTCTACCGTTCATACCTTGATGGAGCTGCAATTACGAGTGGAGAATAAATCAAGGTTGGATGTCTCACATCCATGATGTTGTCAGCGCTCTGAGTTCTCTCTCTACTTGTAATACACCGTGACGCATTGTAACGGGAGGAACGCCAACACTTACATTGTATTGAACATTAGCAACGGGACAATGTTCTGTAGATGTCGATGGATGTTGATCAAGCAGTGTCTTGGCAAAGCTGGATTAACTATTAAGCAAAATAAGTGCGTGCTTAGGGTATCAAGGGAAGTTGGGCATCACAGAAATGGTAATTGGTTTACAGTACATAAGAAATCACTTTAAACTGGCTAAAATAATATTGATCGGAAATATAATTTTAAAGTGTTCATGGTGTCATGGTTAAGATCTGATCAAAAACTTTGCAATTAGAGAAAGTAGGAGAAAACTTTTCAAATATAAAAAAATAAACATTATTTTTCATCTAACAGTTAGTTTTGTTTCATTTAAATAAATAAAAATTTATTTTATGATTTATACTTTGGATTATATATATATATATATATATATATATATATATATATATATCTTTCCCTGTTGCCCGCTCTGGGATCTTTCTTTCCTCTCTCTTCCATCTTTATGTTTCCGACGAAGAGCTCCGCTCGAAACGTCATACCTCCCTGCTTCCATTTCCTGAGCGCCTATTAATAATAATACTGTAATTGTTCCATTGTTGTTGTTTTTTTGTTTCCCGTTTGGAGTAAAATTATATATATATATATTATATGTAGAAAAATACAAACTGGGACAAGAACGTAAAAACATTTAGAAGACGATACAAAAAACACGGACGGGACATTCGAAGCCTTCAATCTTCAGTCAAGAACCGGATCAATGAGCACCAAAATCCTTAAAGCATTTAGTGCCGCTATAGGTCTTAATTCGGCCCTACTGTTAGGGCAGCGGATTTTAAATTGGTAAATACCGAGTATCTTACAAAATATAAGTGAAATTTTTTGGTAATCGCGTCTTAATGGGAAAATAAAGCAGATTTTGCATCCATATAATTCTTTTTTCTTTACATTGAGGTTTGACAGGTTTAAAAACTGGAAACTGTTTTAAATTTATTAAACACGAGAATTTGTCTGTCCTTTTTCAATCTTCTCAGCCAATGAGAAACATTGTTTTAGGAAATACTTCTGTCCGAGAATTATAAACAACTTCTATAAGACCCTATAGTATTGCTGCCACGGGATAAAATCTACAAGCACTCCAATGCCGCTAGTCGGGCCTATCTGAAATGCATGGGATAGTGATGAAACTGTATTGCGAGCAATCGCTCAATGCCTAAACATAGCTCATTTGTGGAGTTACAACGATCGACGGTTGCCAATTGTCGAAAATTCAAAGTTTATTGAACATTTTTAAATTAATATATTAATGTAGTTTTCCAAGCTGAATCTCTGTAGATATTTCACTTTTTCTAAAAAAAAAAAATGAAAACAAATTTAGTTACAGATGTTTAAAGTTTGATCATTTTCACCCAGCCAGAAAACAGGATTTGGAAGTTGTCGTTTTGTGTGTGACTTGTTTTGATATAAAACTGTATAATAAATCAACTTCTGCTTTATACATAACTTTTTTTTTATTTCTTCGGAATTTTCAGAAACATTTTGCGAATTTGTATTCTACATTCGGGAATTCATGCGTGATTTAAGGCCTATTTTGGCTTTTGGCTGTTATTTTTGGCATATCCCTCAACTAGAGTACAGGCAGCAGATAGGTACAAACAACAGAATACAACATCAACGCACATACTTTCGCGTAGAATATATTTGTCAACATGTGCTATTTTGCAAACAGGCATGAATGTATCTATGATTTACGATTGGCTAAAATTACCCAAAATTTTCAAATTTTAAAAGCTAATAAACTCTTTATCTATTGATTTATAGCGAAAATGAATTTCAAAGCATTGATTAGCATATAAAACTATAATATACCGAATATGAAATCAATTCGAGAAGGAATTGAAGAGATTGAAAATTTGTAGCCAAACAGAGAAGCTCCCGCTCGGCAATTGACACGTATGGAGCGGTTGTGTAGCTAGAGCGTGTGTCGCCCGGACAGCCCTGGAATTTGCTGACCTCCTCTCTTATATGGCAGATCCAAAAGCGAAGCCTTCATTAAAGCGTTGCCTGAGGCGAACCGCCTCCACACCACCCACGTGCTCAACTGGTACTAATTTCATCGACTGCGAAAAGATGAAAGGCAATGTCAACTTCAATGAAATTTGAACTCGGAATGTTAAGAACCGGAAGAAATGCTGCAAAGCATTTCGTCCGACGCGCTAGCGATTCTGTCAGCTCTTAAATAATAAATAATCTTTTCTACTCTAGGCACATAGCACGAAATTTTGGGGGAGGTGGCCTGTCTATTAGATCGACCCCAGTACGCAACTGGTGCTTAATTTATCGACCCTGAAAAGATGAAAGGCAAAGTAGACTTCGGCGGAATTTGAACTCAGGACGTAAAGACAGACGGAACACCACTAAGCATTTCGCCCGGCATGCTAACGTTTCTTATCTCTTTAATGCCCACAAAGGGATAAACATAGAGGAGACAAACAAGGACAGACAAAGGGATTAAGTCGATTACATCGCACCAGTTCGTAACTGGTACTTACTTTATCGACCCCGAAAAGATGAAAGGCAAAGTCGAACTCGGCAGAATTTGAAATCAGAACGTAACGGCAGACGAAATACCTATTTCTTTACTACCCACAAGGGGCTAAACACAGAGGGGACAAACATGGACAGACAAACGGATTAAGTCGATTACATCGACTCCAGTGCGTAACTAGTACTTAATTTATCGACCCCGAAAGGATGGAAGGCAAAGTCGACCTCGGCGGAATTTGAACTCACAACGTAACGGCAGACGAAATACGGCTACGCATTTCGTCCGGCGTGCTAACGTTTCTGCCAGCTCACCGCCTTAGCTCTTAAATAATAATAAAAATAAGAATAATGATGTCATACAATCTAGGGTGGAGATAGAATCGATTGAATAAATCCCAATACTTGTACTTTTCTCCCGAAGAATGAAAGGTAGAATTTAATTGCAATAGCAGAGACACAAGTTTATTAACAAAGAACCAGTTATTGAAAACTGTAACAGTTAGTACAAAGACTTAAGATATAATAGACATCACCATTTTAGTTAGTCCTCTTTCGTCAGTTCTATTTTTGTTGAATATATGCGTGCGAAAATGATCGTTCTTGATTTTTAGAATTTTTCAAATGATACTAAAAAATTCGGGATGAGATTCCCTGGGCAAGGTGTGTGTTTCCTCTTAACTCATGCCATATTTATTTGAATATGTAACCTATTTACCTATGCTTATAAAGCACAGAGTTACTGGTTTTCTTTCTTCACAGTTTCCAACTTGACCGAACGGACAGAATAATTCAGAAAGTTAGTTAACGGTCGTTTTCCCGAACCCGAACTACCAGAAATCTGCATAAAACATTCTGGTTCACTGCTTTACCTTGCTGACGTCTATGGTTTTTCATATTCAAACAAAGCAAAGCTACTTCAGAAGTACTTCGTTGGTCAGCTACTGACTTTCATTCTTGCGAAAATTCTTTCTTCCGTTTTCACAGATCCTTTTACAAACAAGTTGCAAGGTTCTGTTTACTGCATACATAGATCTGTTGTACCCAATCCCCCAACCTTTTCTTTAAATATATATAGACATGCTAATATTTTATGAATGAGCATGCTCTATCTATCTATCTATCTATCTATCTATCTACCTATCTATCTATCTATCTATCTATCTATCTATCTATCTATCTATCTATCTATCTATCTATCTATTTATCTATTTGTGTGTGTGTGTGTGTGTGTGTGTGTGTGTGTGTTTGCGATGCTGATTCGAACACCCAACGGTATTGGGGTTTATTTCTCCGTTCGGTTTTCAGTTAAGATATCAGACAAAAGAAGCATCTACTCCAACTTTTACAAGAAGTCTGCTTGTAAATATTTATTCGCCTGTTCCAAATCTGCCATTCTTGCTTGTACTAAAATCGTCATGCATTAATAACGAGATAAACGCATTGAAACTTAATGTAACGACGGGGAGAATCGACCGCTAACGTTAAAAGAATATAAAATGAAAGGAGACAAAGAGAATGCCTTGAGTCTTTTATTTCGCCGCGATCGAAAATAGAAAAAAAAAATGAATAAAAAAAAACAACTCTTACGATATTTGCTACTTTCGGATCTCTTTCAGAGGAGATGTTACCAATACATTTATATATGTATCAGGGTTGAGTATACAAAGCAACGAATGGATCTTCGATTCCGATATAAAATTGTATACTAAACAACTACTCACTTAGAAATGTCAACAAATGCTTCAGAGTTTACACAGTAACCTATCGAATATACGATATGGAACAAACTTTATACAGACGATGCTGTCACTCATTACATACAATCGTGTACGAATAGTCTGTACAAAGGCAGTTGAACACCTGTCAGAATATGGAGGTCACCTTTTTATTGTTATATCTCATCTATGTTGATATTTGAAAGGAATATCAAGATTTTCGCATTATAAAAAAATGCCACTGAAAAGCTTGTAAACTTATACCAGTTTATTGGTTGGTTTCAATGTAACCATCTGGCCGTCACCTGCCACACCATGCGTGTGTTACGGCGCGTGTTAAAACGGTTTATTCATTCCCGTAACTTCGGTTCTGTAGAGTAGAGTCTATTGAGGTCAGTTGTTTCTCATTGTTTCTGTACATCAGAGCCTGAATTCAGGTAAAACTCAGGTAAAACTCGATTTTACAGAACGTTATTTTTCCGATATTCAACGACTTACGCACGCACACATACACACATACATGAATGCATACATAAATACAAACACACACGCACACACATATTATCCAAAGTGTACAGTGGTATAAATCCATCACGGCTGATCTTATCAATCGGTTTCATGTTAGGTGGTATACATACATACATACATACATACATGCATGCATGCATGCATGCATGCATACATACATACACACACACACACACACACACACACACATATATATTTTATCCAAAGTGTACAGTATTATAAATCCATCATGGCTGATCTTATCAATCGGTTTCATGTTAGGTGGTATACGTATATACATACATACATACATACATATTATCCAAAGTGTACAGTATTATAAATCCATCACGGTTGATCTTACCAATCGGTTTCATGTTAGGTGTACGACGGAGTGTACCCCGATTATTTAACCCTACGTTCATCGGATTATATACAGTAATCCCTCGACGTTCGCGAGTGTTACGTCTCAAAATCCCCCGCGATAGGTGAATATCTGCGAACTAGAAAACGTACTGTACTATATATTTTTAAAAAATTATTTTTATTATTTGTATATATTTATTTTATTACTTTTATATATTTAAGCTTTTATAAACTCTCACCACACTCTTAGGAGTACTCGTATCTTCTTGTATTTTTTAAAAATATATTTTTATTAATGTATTATACAATGCAGTACTGTGCTAGATTTTTATTTAACTTACTAATTTTTAGGCGTGAAAATTCTTATTTTATCACAAAAGATAATTAAAATCTAAGAAACATATAATTACCTAATGGCCGTAGAAACCAACATATACTGAGGAGTACACGATATAAATTTATATATATTAGCCAGAAAAATCCGCGATGTACTGAGTGCGCGATAGGTGAACCGCGATGTGGCGGGTGATTACTGTAACCCTACGCTCTATCGGATTGTTACCTAACACTCCGTCGTACCCCTAGAGCGCGGCGAGTTGGCAGAAACATTAGCACTCCGGGCGAAATGCTTAGCGGTATTACGTCTGTCTTGATGTTCTGAGTTCAAATTCTGCCGAGGTCGACTTTGTCTTTTATCCTTTCGAGGTCGATAAATTAAGTACCAGTTTCATACTGTGGTCGATCTAATCGACTGGCCCCCTCCCCAGAAATTCCGGGCCTTGATTAGAAAAAATATGGAATATAACACTGTACTCTTTGGATAATGTATCCACTTTATTGACAGATATACGAGTGCATCTGTTTCCTGGTTTATGATCTTTTAGACGACTTACACGTATATATATATATATATATATATATATTATATATATATATATATCTCAAGATTAATCAGCCGAAATTACTACGATGATCCGGTTCTTGACTGAAGACTGAGGGTTTCGAATGTCCTGTCCGTGTTTATTGTATCGTCTTCTTGAGTTATACGTTCTTTTCCATGTTGTATTTTTCTACATACCTTAACATATATTCCAGGCGCCACGTACCCTCTTAACATTAATGTGAGCACATATTCTTAATAACTGGTACGACTCTTTGTTTGTCTCTCTCTCTCTCTCACTTTTACTTGATCTGTCCCCTTCTCTCTCTACTCATCCTCTTTTTCTCTTCTCTTTCCTCTGATTCTTTGGTCTAATCTTCCACTACCCTCCTATTTCTTTGTCTCGCTCTGCACTCACAGGTCGCTCTTCGACACCCATCCCTTCTCCTCTCTGATTCCTTCTTTCTCTCTCTTCTCTCTCTTTGTTGCGTTTGTCCCTCCTCTCTCTCTCTCTCTCTCTCTCTCTTCCGTTGCTTCTCTTTCTTTTCTTTTCTCTCTTCTCTGTCACGTGACTGCTGGCCGAAATCTGCCTTTCAGCTTCTGACCAGCGTCGTGTTAACATCGTTGTTTTTCGTCCGCCGCTATAGGCATCGCCGATAAGGCTCCTTTCCTTGCGCCAGAGAAAAAATTTGTTTGCTTGTTATCAGTCGTAAGACACTTGTTGTTTTCACCGTTAATGCTTCTGTATTTCATGTTTCTGTATTCCATTATTTTTTTGTTTTTTTATATTCGTCCCTTTTGCTGTCCTGGTGTCCGTATGCATTCGATCCTTCTTCCAGGAAATCTACGCTCCCAGCTTAGTTTTTCTAATGCTCGTTGCTTAGTTTTTCTTGGAGGGCTGGCCGTGATCTAGTAATCTCAAGATTAATCAGCCGAAATTACTACGATGATCCGGTTCTTGACTGAAGACTGAGGGTTTCGAATGTCCTGTCCGTGTTTATTGTATCGTCTTCTTGAGTTATACGTTCTTGTCCATGTTGTATTTTTCTACATACCTTAATATATATATATATAATATATATATATATATATATATATATATATATATGTATGTATGTATGTATGTATGTATATATATGTATGTATAGTGAGAATTTACACACAAAAAAAAGACAAAGACGGGTGTGTAAACAACAAACAGATGTATTAGTTTAACACTCGAGAAGTGAGAAAGCGTTTTATGTTTCGAGCCAGCGCTCTTCGACATGTAGGAACACAGAAATAAACAGGGAGAGAAAATAGAAAAAGATTATGTTGATTCGCTAGCCTCTGCACGCATTTTTTTTCTCTCCTTCTTTCTGTGTTTCTTCTCTGTGTATCTTTCTGTTGAAGAGCGTAGGCTCGAAACGTTAAAGACTTGTTTTATTTATATTCCTGAGCGCCATACTAATACAATTGTTTGTTTGTATTCCACCTGCCTTCGTCTTTTGTTTATTTCCGTAAACCTGCCTTCGTCTTTTGTCTATTTTCATAAAGCTTCCCGTTATATATATATATATATATATATATATATATATATATATATATATATGTGTGTGTGTGTGTGTACACACATATATACATACTCCCATACATACATATAGATACACACACACACACACAATTGCACTGAATGATGACAAAGAAACATACGGAAAATTTACACACAAGACGTGGACGTGCTTTCCTTCACTAGTTATCATCCAAAGCCCCTAATTTCGCGCCTTTAACGATAAGATCATTCATTTTGGTGGCATCAACAACAAAAAGATGTTGAGAATAAGTGAGCAAGCGTAAAGGGCGGTGATGAAAGCAAACAAACGACACAAGTAGTTGGTGCATATATAGCTATGCACATAAAAATAAAGCCCTACCGGCTATGAGACAGTATTGAAATAAGACGTGTTATTTGTAAACAAGAAACATATTGACGGTGACTTGGAAGTTTCCGACGTTACTGTCAATAATATTCTTGTTTAAGAATAATAAATTTGCACTGAACAAATTTATTATAACTGAACATTAGGCAGGTATTTTTATGTGTAGAGACGACCGTACGTAAAGGAGATGGTGACAAAATGTCTCCTTTTAAACGCCGCACGGTCGCCTTACAAAGAAGAAGCCAAATATATGGAATAAAAGAATACCAGTGCCAAGAAAGAAAAAGGAGAGGAACACAACCGTATAAGATATAAGTATAAGAGACCTTATTTACAGATGTGTTCGTGTAATAAGAGTGTGTATGAGCGCTAGCATAAGTGTGTGTCTGTGTGTTCGAGCGTGCGTTACAAGTGTGTACATAATGATAAAGAACAATAGAAAATGAGTCTCTCAGGATACAAATGAATGTTCAGACAAAA
This sequence comes from Octopus sinensis, assembly GCF_006345805.1. NCBI lineage: Eukaryota > Metazoa > Mollusca > Cephalopoda > Octopoda > Octopodidae > Octopus > Octopus sinensis. The sequence goes on from NC_042998.1 coordinate 92,968,733, forward strand.
TGTTGATAAAATACCAGTTCGGTGTAAAACACCATAGTAGAGGTTTTGTAACAGAGAGGCTGGTGGTCACAAGTGCAGAACCGGTTACCACGCGTGTAGAAGTTGTGGCTTCGATGCTGTGCCAAGTTACTTTGGTACAGAAAATTCTCACAGGTAGACTGGCGTTGTTAACCTTAGTGAGTATTCACAACAGCGTGAAGTTAAACCTGGAACGATGTTGGTTGGTGGGTACGTATTGGTGTTGGTGGAGACGGCGTGAAGTTGAAGGGCGACGTTAAGCTTAAGGCGACGGTGGGGAAGACGGCGTTACGGAGAAGTCGACGATGGTTATGGCGACGGTGGAGAAAAGTCCTGAGTTGCTGCATGTCGCAGTCGCCGTCTGTCTTGCTGCGGTGTTGTTGGCGCTATCAGTCGCTGGATGCTCTGTGGTCAATGGTCGAGGACCAATGAGGAAATTGACTGTCGTGACTAGCCTTATAAAGACGTTAGTGGGCTCCAAAGAAGAACCTAGAAGACTGTATCACGGGACTTATCAGATGGGTGTGAATGGTTGGCTTACACATTGGCGCAAAATAAAGCAAGAGATAAAACTGCACCAAAACCAACCAATCAGGGCAGCGGACACAACTGGTCCTAAGCAGCCGAAGAATGGCTGCTATCTGCCACGTTATTTGTATGCTGACTCTCAAACAGTGAGGATAACACCGAGGTACGCTATTTATGTGTGCGTGTGCATGCATGCATATCTCAAAACTTGGTTCTGTAGATTTATAATGAAATGGTTGCTGGCAGTAGATTACCTTTCTGACTAAAGTGTGTATTACTTTTTCTGTAAGATATGGAATTATGGCTCTTCCGTCCACGTGAAGGATCTTTTTGGTACTAAGTACCTTAGCCAGACATCGTATTAAAGACGTCTTTTTCTTCCAGTCTTTAACTGTAAGAATACTTTGGTTCTACTTCGGATAACATTCCACTATTCCATTTAGAATCTTATGCTGGTTCTTATCGACCTCAAATTATAGAATTCTTGTATATTTATATAAAACATCCTAGATGGGAATGGAATAGTAAATATAAAAGCAGATGCTAAAGAGTGACAATTATACATATTGCAGGTATGTACAGCATTTAGTTATATATACAGGAGATTACATCCATTTGGGTATTTTCAACAGACTGTATGGAAACGAATTTGGAGAGATGTACGAAGACTACTTTGAAGAAGGAAAAAAAAAATTCAGCCTCATAAAAACTAATCACATCAGACTAGTTAAAGAGACAGTGATCAAAGAAATCAAACCAAAGACAATCTTGAAAATTCCGAGAAATCAATGAAATAGACAGAATACATGATTCCCAAATGAAGGAAAATGTTAGGAAGAAATACTATAAATGTTTCTGAGTAATGATTAAAACGGAACTACATGCCAAAATCAAAATAACATCAACAGAGACATCAATAATACTTTGGTTGTTCAAATATCAAGTGAAAGAAATGATGTATTCATTTAGAAGTTAACTAATTAGAATGGAAAGAAAAATACAAAAAATATCGAGTATTGGAAATGGTTCGCCCGCCCGTATGTACGTACACGCACACACACACAAAAGAAATAGACAGTATAAGATTATATTTACCATACTCTAAAGGAATTAGGAAGCTTCTTCAATCATAAAACTAAAATAAAATACATTCGATAGATATAGAACAGAAAGAATAGACAAATATCAAGAATACAGACAAATGAACAAAAACTCCTGTTTTTCTGTCTTTTAGTGAGGTCAAGTAATATAAAAAAAAGCATAGTCTCAAGTAGTAAAACTAACAAATTATATTTATATGTTTAATACAAACATAATCATTCTGTGAAATGAAACTTAGCAGAATGCAGTCAAGTTCTTAGCAATACGACGCAGACATCAAACTGACTGTAATCTCAGATTTGTTTAAATCGCCACCAGATTTACGTTAAAACTGATATCGTGATACTGCGAAACACACACAACAATAGTTGTTGTAGCTTAGAAAATGATTCTTAATATGCACGTGCGTAAGTTAATTTGTATACTGGTGTTAGTTTAACAACCATTTCGAAACAATTAACAAAACGCATAGTATGGGTATGTATGCATTATTGAAACTGTAGATATAACAATAAACAGAGATTGTATATAAATCTCTCACTTTTTAATTGCCTAAATGTCAACTAACATTGATACTAACTGGTTTTGTCCGTAAAATAAGGCAATAGTAAATACCGAGCACGTGGTTTAAGAAAATGAGACGGATTTTAGAGGCAAATTTTCGGATCTTAATTTGCAACAATGAAGGTGAAATTTACACAAATGCGTTTGTGAAAATGTACATTGATACGTCTGTAGAACGACCGCGCGAAAGGAGAGGTGACGAATGAATGCCTCCTTTAATACACCGCACGGTCGCTTACAATAAAAGCCAAAATGGATACATGAGTATGAGTGCCAGAAGGAAAAAGGAAGACGACACAGCCGTAGAATGTTAAGAGAAAGGTTTTATTTAGATTCTAGCAGAGTGTGTATCTGTGTGTGCGTCATAAGTACATATAGAATAAGAACAATGACAAGCCGTCAAGCATACATAATGTGTATGTGTGTACAAACAAGGATGTATGCGTGAGAGATAAAATACAGAGCACAGAAAGTCTATAACAGGACGTTAGAAGTTCAGACACAATGAAGATAAATACCAGTTCGTAGTAAGGTAGACAATAGTAGAAGTTCTGTAACAAGAAGATGTAGCGTAAAAGGCAGAGCCGGTCGAAAGCACATGTGTAAGTAGTTGTGGCTTCAATGCCACTGCCGGGTTACTTGGTACAGATGGTTCTCGCAGGTTGAGCTTACCGTTAACCATGGTGAAGTAATTCACAAACAGTGAGAAGTTAAACCAAAGTGAAATTATTGTGTACGTAGTGATGTTGTTGGCGTCGATAAGATGAAGTCGACGTTAAGATGTAGGCGACGGAAAGATGAAGACGAGGGAAGGCGACGGAGGTGGAGGTCCGGAATTCTGCTAGTGTTGTCTGTCGCTGGAACTGCCTGAGTGCTCGGTGGTCAGTGGTCTAGAACCAAAGACGTTCGACTCGATCATTCGCTGTGTTTTATAGCAAATTATAGGCTCAAACGGAGCTTTAGAAAAACTGTGTCACGGGACCTTATTAGAAGGTTGCGGCTGGTTGGGTTGCATATTGGCGCCTGATAGAGCAAGAGACAAATTGCGCCAATACCAACCATTCAGAGTAGTGGACACAACAGGGCCCAAGCGGCCGAAGGTTAGCTGTTATCTGCTACATCCGTATTTATGTTATATATGAGAGAGAGCGAGAGAGGGAGAGGGAGAGAGAGAGAGAGAGAATTTCACTAAGCGTCCGCTACATGTCCATTTGATAATTTATGCTTTAAAAATGCATTATGGAAAACATACATATTTCATGCCAATTGAATAATTCTTGTGGTAGAGACAAATGTGTAGGATCAGACAAAAGCTAGCCATAGAAAAAGAGAAATATATAATGTCCGTATTTTTAAGCGAGAAGTTTTTCTCTTAATGTTGAAATAAAATAAAATAAAAAAAGTCTGATCGCTAAGCTAACGATAAAGAGAGAGAAAACAAAAAGAAGAGGAGGGAGAGGGGCCATAGTTATAACCGTCGGTACCGGTACAAGAGACTTGTTTGATGTTGAGCGAATGAGCAAGAAATAAGCCAATAGGTCTTAATAAATTTTCCTTGGTTAATATAGTCAAAACAAAATCCCTCAGACTATGACTTTCTTACTGGCTAAAAGTCTTCTGATAGGGTACAATATCTAGTTAACTAAAATAACATACGTGGCGATAAATATAATATACTGACGTGTTTTGATGAACTGGCCAAAAGTGACTCGCGAAGTTATGAGCTAAGAGTTAAAATTTCCGATTGGCTAAACTAACAATGAAACTAAAATATCGTCATGAGATCACTAGAAGTACAAAATCTAAGTGAGTAATGAGAAGTGGGATATTCCCCCATTACAAGTCAACAGATTGTGGATTTCAGATCTGTTAACCATCATCACAGTTCGCTTAACTCCCACTGTTGAAATGTCAATGAAATAACAATTCATAGATATACAGAAAATACTTCTTAGTTTACAAGTAGTTAAACTACTTCCATATAAAACATCTCAAAGAGTAGTCAGAAAAAAATTCTATATAGTGTCGGCGAGAACTTGTGGTATGTCTTCGGTTTTCATTCGACATATTTTCAAACATAAAAACAACTGAATTGATGTTTCAAGTTCAAATCTGCAGCAGAAGAGTAACTTGCAATTAATTCTTCTGCTATTAGAAAAATTACATGCACGCGCATTACACGTGTCGACGCTGAGTGGTCAATAATTATTCGTAATGTGTTTCCATTTTAAGGCGGTGAGCTGGCAGAAACGTTAGCCCGCTGGGCGAAATGCTTTGCGGTATTTCGTCTGCCGTTACGTTCTGAGTTCAAATTCCGCTGAAGGCGACTTTGCCTTTCATCCTTTCGGGGTTGATAAATTAAGTACCAGTGAAACACTGGGGTCGATATAATCGACTTAATCCGTTTGCCTCTCCTTGTTTGTCCTTTCTGTGTTTAGCCCCATGTGGGTAGTAAAGAAATAGGTATTTTGTAGAGGTCGACTTTGCTTTTAAATTAAGTACCACTTTGTCGATAAATCAAATACCAGTTGCGTACTGGGTCGATCTAATCGATTGGGCCCCCTCCCCATAAATTTTGGGCCTTTGCCTAGAGTAGAAAAGAAAAGAATGTGTTTTCATTTTTTTTCTCCCATTACTGTGAAAATTAGTTGCACGCTCACCACATAAAATCCTTCTCTGGCCACCATAGTCTAGACTTGAACGTGAAGCGTTGTTATTATGTTGATCATAACTGTGTCTATTGTGGAGGACTTCATTGGCAGAGCCATAACTAATTTTCATTTTATTATTGCATACTATAATTTGCATATAATTCATCAATCGTCATCAGTTTGTTCAAGGGAACCATTTCACTGACTACTTCACTATTGTCATCGGCACAGGGCAGGGGTCGAACGTCCAGCTCCTTCATGATGCATAGCACTAGCGCAACCATTAACTTAATGTTACACTTCATTCATAGACAATCTATTGCTGCAAAGCACTCTTCTTATTTTGTGCTGAAACTTCAATAGACGTACTCTCAGTGTAGAAAAAATGAACCACTGGACACTGTTCTACTTCGGAGTAAAGAGAAAGCAGAGTGATAATGGTTAACGCAATAATAACAACGAATTGATTGACTTTTCAAGTACAAACCTGCGCCATATCGACTTAAGAGATGCCATTCCCCTATCTTGTGATATGCGCATGACTAACTTTCTTGCCTAAAGGAAAATATTAAGTACCCGGTAAATTAATTACTGATTCATCCTCGTATACATGCGTGCATGCATATATGCATATATATGCGCGCGGGAATTTATATATATGTGTGTGTGTGTGTGTGTGTGTTGAAAAGGTCACACAAATGGACATGTAAAAGCAAAACAAGACAAATAATTTTAGTACCGGTTTCTGGTTTTCGAGTTTTTCAATCAAGAGTAAAACAAAGGTGGATATTAATTAAGAAGAAAAACAATTAAATTGAAGAAAAAATTGAATGAAATGTTTTGTAAATATTTCCATAGTTTTCAAATAGGTGGGACATTTTCCTTAATTTCTCTCTCTCTCTCTTTTGTTTTTTGTGAAGGTTTTATCAGGCAGGTAGGTAGTAGCAGATCTGAAAAATTGTGTTGAAAACTAAGGAAATATTTACAGAACATTTCATTTAATTTTTTCCTCAATTTAATTATTTTTCTTCTTAATTAATATCCACCATTGTTTTATTCTTAGTTGAAGAAGTCGAAAAGACAAAAACTGGTACTAATGTATTTCTTGATAAAATTATAGCATTTTCTACCTTGCCTTATTTTCTTTATAAATATGTGTGTGTGTGTGTGTGTGTGTGTGTGTGTGTGTGTGGTGTGTGTGTGTGTGTGTGTGTGTATAGCACCTGTATCGACCAGATTATCGGATGTTGTAAGACATCAATGGTCACAATGTGCTTCCAATTCTATCTTGATTGCAGCCTTCTTTTCCAGCTTGGCCCAGATTGTTTAACTACTGATCCTTCAGAAAGACAGTCGCTGAAACAGGCATATAGTCTATTCGCTGGAGTTTGGAAGCTAGCAAACCCGAAGAAGTAATCATGGCCTGTCCGCCTAATTAGCGGGATGCCATCTTTTCAAAGCTAAAAAAAATTCCGGGAAATGGCCAATAGTATACTGCAGGTCAAGCAGATCATTCTACGATGGCTAAGTGAAGTCCGAACGGCTCGTCAAGGAATCCGATAACAAGAAATTGGATATATATATATATATATATATATATATATATATATATATATATATATATATATAATATATATATACATACACGTGTGTGTGTGTTTAAAAAGAAAATATATACACATACGCACGTGCAGGCAGATATATATATACATATTTACATACATACATGCATACATACAGCACCTGATGCACAAAAGGATAGAGATGCAGGAAAAGCCGTAAAATGTGACAACCGATGCAGACTTTGTGGTGTTTACATTGAAGATATCACCCACATCACAAGCAGTTGTCTGAAAATGCTATCACAGTATTATCTACCGATGAGACATGACATTGTAGCTAGGACACTCTATAATGAAATCCGTCGGAAGGATAATTCCGAGAACAAAGCGAGAAGAACCCACAATATGGTAGAAGCCATAGCCACTCACAATAAAAAGGAATACTGGTGGAATGTACCAGTGAAGACATCAATAAAATGTAAGCACAACAGACCTGATATAATGATTTGGGATAGAGAAGAGAAACTGTGCACAGTTGTGGAAATTAGCTACTCAGCGGATGTTAACATAAAGCTGAAGGTCAGTGAAAATGAGACGACTTATGTTGAACTAGGCTTCTCAGAGCAAGAAAGGAGAAAGCTAATTCGAAGACTACAGATCCAATCCATCACTGGAACTGTAAAAATCTGTAAAGCTTTCGAGAAGTTTATCATTTAAATATAAATGGGCATGTTTAGATATGTAACTATATACATGAGAATACATACATAAGACATACAAATATGCTCATAGCTAAATACATACATACAAACACACATACATGCATACATTCATACAAACAAAAATACCCTGTTGTTGATGTTGAAATTCCTAGGAACCTTGGATCTAGGTTAGAAACCGGTTCATTCTCTATTGGCAAGAAATCTTGAAATAAACTGAATAATGACATACATACATACATACAGTGTGTGTGTGTTTGTGTGTGTGTGTTTGTGTGCGTGTGTGCGTATTGTCGAGTAGTACATTCCTGGTTAGAAAGTTATCGACACTTTCACGCCGATCATTGCATTTAGCAGTATTTACTACTCTTCAAGTGGTAGGAAGTGCATAGCTTCAGAGAAGTCCTCTGAGGTCAGCTGCATCTCATCTAGGTTAATTCTGTTTCTAATTACCTTTTCTTGAACTCTTTCAGTAATTTTCGTAACGAACATAATCAACATAGTGTTTGCAGTGACATTGCAGCACCGGTCATTGGGTATGATACCTTCCTGTGCAACCTGATTGATTATGAGCGTAGCTAGCACACGTTCCACCTTGGCAAATATTTCCAGCGTTTCGGCAACTCTACCAGACAAACTGACTTTCCTGTATCCATATCCTTAACCTTTCCATCTATCACATTAGTGTGAACTTGGATGATTGGTCTCTCTCTCTCTCTCTCTCTCTCTCTCTCTCTCTCTCTCATACACACAAGCTCGTGCGCACACACACACGGGCCTAATTTGAAATTGCCTATTTATTCAGCATCAGTGAGTGGAAGAAGTACATAGCAACCATCCTTAAAGCACTTTTCTAAAATAACATTGTAATTTTCCCTACCACGCTGTCTTGCAATGCAGAGCATGTTGCAGGGTATGTATGTGCAAACATCTAAATACTTGTTTATTTCCTATTTAATCTCACCTGGCGTCTAGCTTCTTTACTAGCGACTTCGTATAGCTCTGCTGTCTTCTTCCTTCAAGAATTTCAAATATCTCTTCGCTTTTATGGTATTACCTCTCCGTCACCTATCATTTGGTAGGGACCATGTACCAGCTATAGATCAAATCATTAGAAATCAGTGGGTTGCTTTGTAGAAACTTTCAGTTTTCCTTCATGTTGTGAAGCTTTATTTCTTCCTCGTTTCAGTCATAATCGTTAATTAGGACTTTTCTGAATCTTACAGCTACCCTGTCGTTTTCTCCAAATTACTAAGTCTCTGAGTTCACATCGCACTTATGATCAAGTTGCTAATCACATATGTGTTGAGAAATATATTGTTTACTGACGAAAGACTTAACTTTTAAGATGACCTACCAAAATCTGTCTGATTGGCTCGTTTCCAGAAATTTCTATTGTTGATAGAACCTTGGTTTTTTTTTCCGCATTTCTCGCATACCTCATGCACGCCAGAAAAGCCATGTTGGTTTGCCAATACAATCGTTGTCACGATAATGGGGAGACTGATTTTGTTGTGAAAGTATCTTGCAGAAGAACTATTCATCTGTCAACTTTGTTTGCAGGTGCATATGAGGAGATAATTATTTTTTCCCACATTGCTTGACTCAGTTATTTTATCTTTTGACTACTCCACTACATTACTAATATCACTTTGTGAAATTTGTACATCTGTTTCTTACTCATGAGGAGTCTGGTTGACTCTTCTTCCATCTTGCCATTGGATACAACACACATCTACTGGCCTCTGCTCCAGTATGACCATTGCTGTATGACAAATGGGAAAGAGACATTCCTTAGTTTAAGTTGATGCATGTCCTTTGGAGAAAGCACTACTGCGTTCAGAGCTGTACCAATGGTGTAACTAGGCTGGTGGTCAGGGCATGGCAACCTTGGGAGGCAGCGAAACTAAGAGAAAAATCGACTCTGGGGATAAACCTTCACTGCTTGGTGGTGCTTGCAAAGAAGTGATGACTGAAGGAGTCAACCTTGACAGCAATTTGGTCAGAAGAAACGTTGGGGCCAACTGCCCATATTCAACATAAAAAGGACACGAAGTTACAAAGCTGAAACACCTGACCCTTAGTCATGAGGATGGGGATATGTATGTATGTATGTATGTACGTATGTCGTCATTTAGCTTTATTTGATGATTTCTTGTCAATAGAGAAAGAGCTGTTTTCTAACCTAAATCCAAGGCTCCTTCATTGGAATTTCAACAACATACGTATATGTGCAGATTTCTATATTTTGTTTTATGTATGTATTCTCATGCATATAGCTGCATGTCTAGACATGCTCATATATACTCAAATAATAAACTTCTGAAAAGTTTTATAGATTTTTGTATGTATGTATGTATGTATGTATGTATGTATGTATGTATGTATGTATGTATGTATGTATGCATGCATGTATGTATGTATGTATATATGTATGTATGTATGTATGTATGTATGTATGTATGTATACGTGTATGTATACGTGTATGCATGTGTGTGAGAGTATGTGTGTGTGTGTGTGTGTGCATGTATGCATGTGTGTACAGCCTTGGCCAAAAGTATTTGGCCACCCCATTGTTTTGGGGTTCTGCAATCTCAATGTTAATGAGTTAGTTTCTTGCAGGTGGTAGGTGCAATTTTACTCCATTGTTTTCTCAACTTTTAGTACAAATGCTCTTTATTTTTTAATTGTTGAGTTTCTAATAGCTTCACCAAGAGTTCCCCATAGGTGTACGATCGGATTTAGATCGGGACTTTGAGCGAGACAGTCCATGGGAACAATACCCTGTGTTTCAAACCATTGACGAGTATTCTTTGCTGTATGACATGGAGCGTTGTCCTGTTGAAAGGTAACGCTGCTTTTCGATACGCCTGGATGCAATTTAGCAATTGATGGCTCTAAAAATCCAATAACATAGAAACATAGGTAGCTGAATTCATCCTTCCCTGACATAAAAACATTTCTCTGGCTCCTGTGGCAGACCTGCAGGCTCACACTATAATAAAGCCACCACTATGTTTTACGGTTGGTACCAGACATTCAGCCTTAAATGCTTCCCCAACTCTGCAACACACTACTGCAAACCTGAATAAAAACATGAAAAATACTACTAGCTTTATGTTGGATACTTTTAAAAAATATATTTTGGGTAACAAACCAGTTACATTAAGTTTATGTGTTGATTGAATACATGTACTATCTTACTTCATAGTTACTTTCATCAGACCATATGACTTTCGACCATTGCTCACTGGTCCAGTTTGAGAGGTTTTGGCCCACTGAAGACGTTTTTCCATATTCGCTTCAGAAACCCATGGCTTCTTCCTGGCTTTACAGCCTTTCAGACCGTACTCTAAAAGCCTTCTTCTAACAGTTCTAGTTGATGTTTGTGAAGTACTTGCCTCATTGAAGTCCGTACAGAGCCCCAACGATGTTTTTCTCCTGTTTCTGAGCGACTGACGGATGATGGATCTATCGTCACGAAGTGGTGTAACTTTTTTCTACCTGTTCTTTGTATTCGTATCTTTTGTCTCTCTGAAGCGCTTGAGAGTCATTTACACCGCACATCAGGAATATTTCATTTTCTGAGCAATTTGCCTTTGAGACATTCCATCTTCATAAGATACGATTTGACCTCGCTCACACTCACTCAACTCCCTTGTTTTAGACATTTTACTGGGTTTTTTTATGTGTATCTACAACGTATTTTAGCATAAAACTCTGAAATAATCAAGGAAGTTAATTTTGGACGTTGGTCTTACTCATAATTGGTTGCATATATACAGTACAGTAGTAACTGATGCTAAAAAGGGTCAACTAGGTATTAAAACTAATGTATATTGTGAAATATACCATAATCTACCATGTGTACAAGTTTTATTAATATTGAGATAGCGAAACCCCAAAACATTGGGGTGGCCTAATACTTTTAGCCAAGGCTGTATGTGTGAGTGAGTATATATGTAATGTAATATGTATGTATGTATGTATGTATGTATGTATGTATGTATGTATGTATGTATGTAGTATGTATGTATGTATGCACGCATGCATATATGTATGTACCTATTTCTTTACTACCCACAAGGGGCTAAACATAGAAGGGACAAACAAGGACAGACAAACGGATTAAGCCGATTATATCGACCCCAGTGCATAACTGGTACTTATTTAATCGACCCCGAAAGGATGAAAAGCAAAGTCGACCTCGACGGAATTTGAACTCAGAATGTAGCGACAGACAAAATACGGCTGAGCATTTTGCCTTTCGTGCTAACGTTTCTGTAAGTATATACCTACATACGTATGTACTTAAGTATGCATGTACTTAGGTACGTATGGTGTGGGTAGCTTGCAGCTGTAATCTCAGAATGACGCTAACACCATACTATTAGTTACATAGGGAGAAAATTAAAGTCAATGGTGCAAATGTAGTGGAAGAGGTAGGACAGGTGGTGCATTAGTTGGAACCAAATCATGGTTTGTATTTTGGTGTGCATTGGAGGTGTAACCTAGAGACAAGAAAGCAATTCTTGCAGGAACAAAAACATGATTTATATTTTGGTGTGCATTGAAGAGATAAACTAAAGACAAGAAAACAATTCTTCTTGAATTAATGGATCACTTATATTAATTGTTGATGGTGAAAGTTAAAAAGTAAATTGGAAATTTTCATTTAGTTTTCATTAATAATAACAAACAACTTCTTCCCCCAGAGAGAAAAAGTGAATAAATATTGAAGATATTGGAGGAGGGGGTAGTTGATAGGAAGATAGATAGATAGAGAGACAAAGAGAGAGAAAGAGAGAGAGAAAGTGAGAGAGAGAGAGAAAAAGAGAAATTAAGAGATAAGGTGAGAGAGACAACTGGATAGGCAGAAAGATTAGAGAGAGGGAATATGCTGAGCTAGAATGGAGAAGAGTCTGTGAAAATAAAATTTACAGAATGAGTTTGAAATTTTATCTAGAGGCTAGAAAACATGGTTTAGGAACAAAAACATGGTTTACATTTCAATGTGCACTCAAGCGCTAAACTAGACACAAGAAGAGAATTCTTGTCTTCTTTCTCTCCCCCACAACACACTCATACTCACTCACAATCGCACACATATGTATGTATGTATGTGTGTATGTATATATATATATGTATATATATATGTATGTGTATGTATATATATATATATATATATAGATGTATATATAGATATAGATAGATAGATAGATAAATAGATAGATAGATAGATATATAGATAGATAGATATATAGATACATATATATATATATATATATATATATATATATATATATATATATATATATATATATATATATATACATATATATCATCATCATCATCGTCACTGTTTAACATCTGCTTTCCATGCTAGCATGGGTTGGACGAATGACTGAGGGCTGGTGAACCAGATGGCTGCACCAGGCTTCAATCTTGATCTGGCAGTGTTTCTACAGCTGGATGCCCTTCCTAACGCCAACCACTCCGAGAGTGTAGTGAGTGCTTTTACGTACCACCGGCACGGGGTTAGTCAGACAGTACTGGCAACGACCTTGCTTGAATCTTTTACACATGCCACCGGCACAGGTGCCAGTAAGGCGATATATATATATATGTGTTCAATACATGCCAGCAAGGTAGGTGGATGTTAAATGTATGCAAATAAATACATAAATACATACATTCATTCATTCATTCATTGATACACACACGTACACACTCACACTCCTAGACATATTATATATACATACACATATACACATCATCATCAGCATTTAACGTCCACTTTCCTTGCTGCCTTAATTCAACTTAATAATGACAAAGTTATATAACTTCTTTATTTTCAATGTTAACTGAAACAAAAGGAGAGGAAAGTGGGTCCTTCCAAATATAGAGTTTATACACACACACATATATATATATATGCATATATATATACATACATATATATATAGATATAGATATATACATATATACATATACATACACACTCACACACATATATATATATATATATATATAATATATATATATATATATTATATATATATATATATATATATATCAAAAGGGTTACAGGTATCCAAGGTGTCAGGTGGTATTAAACCAAGCAATAGATTAGGTCAACCACTCATGTAGGCCAATGCAGGATTTGAATTCTGAATGGAGACAACCAGAACAAATATCACAAGGTATCCAGTTCAATGCCCTTATAGTTTCACCAATCTATCATCCTGGAATGGCACCTTACTTTATCATATCTAAAAAGATAAAAGGCAAAGCTGACCTTGGCTGATCTGAACTCAGAGTGCTGAGTATCAGGACATATTCTGTGAGTTATTCTATCCAATGCTGTTATGACTTTACAAAGCCTCTGAGATTTTGAACATGCTGGTTGCATCCCCTCTTCTTTTAGACCTCCCTTCCTCCCCCCTTATGTCATACCTTTAGGCCTCACTGAATAAATATAGCACTAGGCTCCATCTTTGGGATGTAGTTAACACAAATTCACATTTGGAACTTGATAAATGTCTTACATATTTTTACTGTTCCACTCACAGGTTGCACTTATAATGTACAAATTATCTGGTCAATTTCTCTTTCTGAAAAACTCAGTTTATCCAATTATTATTGGTATGAATATGAATTTATAGTCTGGATATAGAAACTGGAGGTTTCAAAGTAGTTGTCCATAGATATCCTGTTTTCCTTTGATTTTCAAAGAGATATTTATATCTTCAGGGCAGCTGACCTTTATGATAGTACTTACCTTTGCCCTTATGTCCCAAATAACAATATCTGGTCTGTTATGTTTACATTTGACAGACGTTTTGATGTATGTATGTATGTATGTATGTATGTATGTATGTATGTATGTATGTATGTATGTATGTATGTAGGTATATGTATATATGTATGTATGTATGTATGTATGCATGTATGTATGTGTGTGTGTGTATGTATGTATGTATGTATGTATGTATGTATGTATGTATGTATGTATGTATGTATGTATGTGTATGTATGTATGTATGTATGTATGTATGTATATGTATATATGTATGTATGTATGCATGTATGTATGTGTGTGTATGTATGCATGTATGTATGTATGTATGTATGTGTATATATGTATGTATGTATGTATGTATGCATGTATGTATGTGTGTGTGTGTGCATGTATGTATGTATGTATGTATGTATGTATGTATGTATGTATGCATGTGTGTATGTATGTATGCATTGATGTAAGTATGTGTGTGTGTTTGTATGCATGTATACATTCTTTGCAATGAAGCAGAGATTTCGCTCTTGCTTGTTTTAGAGCTACTTGACTTTGAAGGTGAGAGTCTTAGTGGTGTTGTACAAGTTCTTATTGAGATGAAATTTCAACATGTCTTTAATATCTAGGATGTCCTTCCTAACACCAACCACTTTACAGAGTGTACCTCAAATACAAGAGATAATACCACATCTTTGACAAGATTAAAGGTCCTTCAGTCCCATACTTAACGTAGCACACTGGGTGCATTGTATTGTAGCATCAGCCTAGAAATAAAAGGGATAACAAAATGATGACTAGCAAGTGGTTGTGAAATGATGAGAATGAATGATGGATACTGGTTGATCAATGGATAAAGAAGAGGTAGTGGTAAAGGGTAAGGCTCCCTTATCTAGTGGCCACAAGATGAGTCAAAGAGGGTGATAATAATGAAGAAGGGAAAGGTTGAGTGTTAGAAAATGGGTCAATAAGTCGAGTATAATTCTTTGTTACACTGGATGCAAAGTATAGTGAACAGAAGAGATCCAATGTTAGCCTTTGTAACATCAACAGTTAAGTATAATGAATAGATGAGAGAGAGTGACTGAGAGATTTGAAACAAGGATATGAGCCATAGGGACATGAGTGATAAAGGTTCAGGCAATAGAGACAGGGGCCTGAGGAAAGATGCTTAACATCCTAACAATGATTGTATAACAGCTATGACATAGGTCCCTGAAAGAGGAAGGAAGCATAGAAGACCCACGAACAGCTGGAGAAGAAAAGTTGAATAAGGGAGGCAGACCAGTGGATGGGGAATGCGAAACCAGGTGCAAACCACATCCATTGACAGGGCACCATGAAGAGAGAGAGAGAGAGAGAGAGACATACAGACAGAGAGAGACAGAGACAGAGACAGAGACAGACGGACAAAGTGGAAGCCTTATGTGCTTCCTGGCACAATGTGGGAAGAAGATTAGAGGCATGTGGTATATTAACATGAGAGATAAGTGATAAGAAGGATGCACAGTAAAAGGAAAGTGTGAGTAATAAGTAGTCACATAGTAGGTACATAACAAGTTACATATGTCAATAAAAAATGCTCAATATAATAGATTACAAAATAGAGTTAAAACATGTGTGTTTGTGTGTATGTAAACGGATATTTATCAGGTTACTAAAAGTTTCATATTTTATTGCAAATTGCAATTGTTAGACTCCTGGACAACGTCACCTAACAGATGTGTTACTGTGTTCAGTGGCACATGAATTAGCTGAATATGACTGGGTGTTGTGTAGACTGATATTTAGTTTGGAAGAGGACTTTATGAAATTTTAAGTAACCCAATGGTTCTCACATTTACTATACACTCATAAATACATTTGCTTTTGTTTCAGTTAACATTGTTAACTGAAACAAAAGCAGTGAATTTCAATGGGAATATGGTAACAAAAGGTTTAAAGAAGCACTGGAGTATGGTCTTGGGTTTAAGGGTCAATTCCTCTCTTTCTCCCACTAGACCTGCAAAGGATTGTGGGAACTGCCATTCCACCTGTCTAAAAAACATGCAAAAAATTAAAACAAGGTTATCTACCTCAATTCTTTATGTATGAAATATTTTGAACAAAAACAATTTTCTACAATATTCAAAACAATTACTGCTTAACAAAATATTTTGAACAATTACTGTTTAATAACTCTTTCACTGCAAAATTAAATTTCATGATTATTCCAGTAATGATACTATATATTTGCCAAAAGGTAGAATTGGTATTTTCTGAAAGTCACATTACTTTAATAAACATATTTCCACAAAAATTAGTTTAAAGCATGACATTCCTCCACAAAAGATAGATTGGCATGTGAAAGTGCTTTTGGTACTTAAGGATAACAAAAATTTGAGTAGATATTACTTTTTACTTGTTACTCTTTTATTTATTCCAGTCATTTGACTGCAGCCATGCTAGAGCAACACCTTTAGTCAAACAAATCCACCCCAGGACTCATTCTTTGTAAGCCTAGTATTTATTCTATCAGTCTCTTTTGCTGAACCACTAAGTTACAGGATGTAAACACACCTGCATTGGTTGTTAAGCAATGAGGTGGGGAAGGGGGACACAGATACACAAACATATATACATGATGGGCTTCTTTCAGATTCTGGTTACCAAATCCACTCACAAGGCTTTGGTCAGCCTGAGGCCATAGTAGAAGACACTTGCCCAAGGTGCCACAAAGTGGACTGAACCCGGGACCATATGGTTGGTAAGCAAGCTATTTACCACACTGCCCCTACATATCTGATTTCTGCAGTAAAAGGGTTAAAATATTTAGAATAATTAGTGTTTAGCAAAATATTTAAATACAAATACTGTTTAGTAGACTATTTAAAACAAATACCATTTAATTTATCTGTTGAAGAGCCTTGCTAGAAGTATATTATTTTGTAACTGACTGTATAACAAAACAAAACAAAAGATCAAATTGCACGGGTAGAATATTTTTCATAAAATGTGAGTGGTACTCCACCTATCTTTTGAATTTTGTCTTTAAAAGATAAAAAAATATCAGTCTTCTGAGTGTTTTAAACATCAAATAATTTTCAAACAATCAGTGAAAATTATTTTTTTTTTGCAAAATTTTTCAGTGTTTTTTACTTTCTTTTTTTTGTGGCAAAAGAATATTTCAAAAATCCATAGCTTTTATTTTAATTCCTTGATTATACTGTGACAATTCAAAAGTGGTTATGGCAATGAGTAGAAATATTGAGCAATTTTGGCATCTGACACAGTTTTACAAATAAACTACATTATTTCTAATGATAAGCACTATGTGTGTATGTGTACCTCTTTGTGTGTATGTATGTGTATGTGTGTTTTTGCATGTGTGTGTGTGTATGTGTGTGTGTTTTTGCATGTGTGTGTATAACTGTCTATGTATGTGTATGTATGTGTGCATGTGTGTGTTTGTATTTGCTTCTGCATGTGTATGTATGTGCCTCTCTGAGTAAATGTGCTTCTGTGTGTGTGTATATGTGTGTGTGTGTGTGTGTGTGTGTATACCTGTGCACTTGTGTGCATGTGTGCATGTGGATGTGCCCCTGTGTGTGAATGTGTGTGTGTGTGCATATATAAGTGTGTATGTGTGTGTGTGTCTGTAGTTGGTCATAAGATGCCATTGCCATGATCACAAAAGAATTTTGATGACTTGATGGTGTTATTTGGAGATACTCAAAAATGTAAAAAGACAATTTCTGTGCAAAGCAAAACATTTTCTGGAAAACCTAAATTGACAGTATCTGTCACATTTCAAATAGTATTAAACTTTGTATGTGAACTCCCAGTGACCTGTTCTATGTCACTGAATGGTATTGATACTGAAGCAGCAATTCGACAGAATGAATGATGTCATGATATTGGCTCCATGTAGATCTTAAGAGACAAAGATGTGACTTAGTGGTGGTAGCCGTGTGGTCTATCTAGACAGGCAAAATCTTGTAAGTTCACTTGTAAGATTTGTATTAGCAGGGCTTTAGCAGAGCTTTATCATATACTAGCTTTATCATATACTAGCTGACCATGTGCTATCAATAATGATGGCTAATTGTAGTATTTTATATATAAATAAGGTACATAATAATCACATATACAAACATTCACATACTTCCCTTGTACACACAGACACATACACACATATACTCACACAGAGTTGAAACCCCGATTATTTTTCACCCCTTTCTTCCTTATTCATCTACCACCCCTTCCTTTCTCTCATTGCTATTACTTTCTCTCACTCCTTCTCAGTCAGGGTTATTATTCTCACTACATCTCCTTCACTAAATTACTATTTTCTCTCCTCCTCCATGTCCAGCATGATTCTGGACATATATATATATATATATATATATATATATATATATATATATATATATATATGCAAATATATAAAAACACTATGCTCATTATTTTATTAGATCTTTTACTTGTTTCACCCATTTGACTGTGGCCATGCTGGGGCGCAGCCTTGAAGGGTTTTATTCAAACAAATTGACCCCCAGGACTTATTTTCTGAAGTCTAGTACTTGTTCTATTGGTCTCTTTTGCTGCACTACTGGATTACATGTATGTAAATGCATCAACATCAGTTGTCAAGCAATGGTGAGGGAAAAAAACAAACTCAAAGACACACATGCACATGCACATGCACACACACACACACACATATGACAGTCTTCTTTCAGTTTCTGTCTGTCAAATCCAATCACAAGGTTTTGGTTGGCCTGAGGCTATAGCAGAAGACACTTGCCCAAGATGCCATGCAGTGGGACTGAACCCAGAACCATGTGGTTGGGAAGCAGTCATGCCTGCACTGTTGAACTATTTTGGGTTGTTATGTTTACATGATCACATTGAGAAAAATGAGCAGATGCAAAAAGAAAAATATGCATATTTTTAACATGTACCGAAATGCTACAGTGGTCTTAAAAATTGCATGATGAGAATTGAGAATGATGATGATGATGATGATGATGATGGTGATGATGATGATGATGATGATGGTGGTGGTGGTGATGATGATGTGGAGGATGATGGTGATGGTGATTATGATGATGTGGAGGATGATGGTGATGGTGATTATGATGATGATGATGTTGATGAGTATATGTGAAAAGAAAAATGAAAAATATATATATATATATATATACTTATACATGGTGCGATGGGTAAATTGCTGTCATTTTATATTTTTAATTTCGCACATGTGCATTGTTTGTTTTTGATTTTGTCGACTACACAGTTTAGTAAGGTCAGTTGGGCACCGTCTGTGAGAAAAACAGCACCATGAGGCCTTTCACTCCGCCAGAAATTTGGAAACGACAAGCTGTGCTGCTTGGTATTCATGCCGGAAGCTCCATTTCAGAGTGTTTGGGCATCAATCTGAGTGTTTGCCGTGTCCCCAAAACATGTACCAAGAGTGATAAAAATAAAAAATCCAGTCAACATCATGATATTTGGAGTGATCACTAGTGATGGCAACATTATGTCTCCATTCATCTTTTCACATGGCCTCAGATTCAACACAGAGGCCTACATCAAGTGTCTGGAGGGGGTTGTGCTGCCTGGGTCAAGAGGGTGACTGCTGGAAGATCCTATGTCTGGCAACAGGACTCTGCACCATAACACACAAGCAGGAGATCCCAGTCATGGCTGTCAGACAATTTTTGTGACCACAACACCTCTAACATCTGGCCACATAACTCACCAGACTGTAACTCCCTTGATTATTATGGGTGGGGCACAAGTGAGTGAGAGACAAACAAAACTCTTTGTAACACCAAAGATGAACTGAAGGCAAGGATTATGGCAGCATTCACCAACTTAAACAAGGAGACTGTCCAGAAGAGTTACAGGAGATTTTATTGAATTAATTTACTCATTAGTTTTCGACATATTTTTAAGTAATTTTGTTAAATGTATCTGTTAAAATGAGATGTCAGTGTTGTTTTCATTTTTGTGTAATTTAGACAGCAGTTTGTTTACCTCTTATATATCAAAGGAAAAAAACAGCTAAGGTGGGGTAGAGTTGCATAATTTAAAACTTTGCCAAAAGAACAAAAGGATAAACAGATAAGAAAATAGATGCTTGACAAATCAAAAGAAACTAACACACATATATATACACATATGTACACACACACACATGTATATACATATGTACACACACACTCACACACACACATACACACACACATACACATGTATATATTAAAAAGTGAAGAACTATTAAAACAAACGTTTTTGTATTGTATATAATTGTATTTTTTTTAAATGTTATTTTTAAATACCTCTTTCTGATAATTGTATTGAAATCTAGAATTGACCTATTTAAATAAAAGAGGTTTCACAAGTGCATCACCAGAAATTGTAAAATTAATCTAATCACTGGTAACCTTATTCTTATTTTCTAACATGTAATCATATACTGATGTGATAAGTTTTGAGCTTCAAGATCATAACATTGTAACGGTAGAATAACAGTATATTGATTGCTGACTGATTTTTAATAGCTTAGTATCAAGTCATGTGATATATGCAAGAATAATCAGTAAAACAATTAATGAGAGGTTGGGTGGAGACGCTTAGTTGTCCTGATTTTATTGTAATTTATGTGGCTGTTGTTATTGTTATAGTAACAATGTGTGTACTACAGTAAAGCTGTATGCAATTCAGCAAAAAATTGTGACTTATTGAAAAGCCATTCTGATAATAAGTGAAATACTACAGATGATAAATCATTTGGTGAAGGTTAACGTCTAATGTATTTCCATAGTAACTATAATCATGGGAATTTTCTATGACATCAATGAACATTAAATATCTTTTTATGGATAAACTGGTTCGGTTCTGTAGTATTCATAATATCAACGGCATTCACTCACAAAATAGGATAATGTATAAACTGCATTTATTTGCAGTATTTAAATAGATTGCTGAGTTACAATTTAAGCCATTTAATTCTAAACTTTCACTTTAATGTAAAACATAGTCACAGGCAAGGCTTCACTAATCAACAACAAACTATTATCTCTCCATTTCTTCTTTTATTACAACAAAGGTTTTTGTCTTTCTGCTTTACTAAGCATTTACTACAAGCTAGTGAAGGCTTATGGTCTAGTGGTTAGTATGTTGCACTCATGATTACAAGATCAGGGTTTCAATTCTGGACCGGGTGACGTGTTGTGTTTTTGAGCAAAACACTTCATTTCCTTTTACTCCAGTCCAATCAGCTATAAACGAATAACCCTTTAATGGACAGCATTCTATTCAAGGGGACGGATATCTCTAGTTCTAGGACATGAGACAGTCATACCCAGGGATTGATAGTGATGATGAGGATGACTACTGAATAAGTGACAGAGTGTGGTTTAGTGGTTAGGGATGTTCAGTTGGTAATCATAAGGTTGTGCATTCAATTCCTAAACTGGGTAATGTATTGTCTCATTGAATAAGGCATTACATTTCATGTTTCCCCAGTCTACTTAGCCAGGTGTTGGTGTAGCTCTCACTCTCCCTCTTCCTCTCTCCCCCTCTCTCTCTCTCTCACTCCCTTTCTCTCGATCCCTCCCCCTCTCCCTCTTTCTGTTGCATCTTAGAGAAGAGTCCCAAACATTTGATTATTCATTCAGCATGGCAGTTAACCCAGTTTTTTTTTGGTGTCATTTAGGTGCAAGCATTGACTGTGTGATTAAGAAGTTTGCTTCACAAACAAGTGGTTTCAGTTTTAGTCTCAGTGCACAGCATCTTGGACTTCTGCTGTAACCTCTTCATTGATTGACCAAGGCCTTTTGAGTGAGTTTAGTTTATGGAAACTGTGTGGAAGCTCATCACATATGTGTGCATACACACACATGCATACACACATAAACACATACATACATACATACATACATACATACATACAGACATACATACATACATACATACATACATACATACACATACATACATGCATACACACATATACACATATACATACACATACACCAACATCCATACACATACATACATACACACATACATACACATACATACATACATACATACATACATACATGATGGCCGTCCACTCGTGACCGAGGAAGACCATTGCCGACCTTCAGGAACATTGTGTGCTCTAGGACTAACTTATATTTTGCATTTGCGGCTCCATTGGTGGCTAATGAGCCCTGCTTTTGACAAGCATACACGACCGCAAACATTGCAGACCAAGCTTTCCCCATTCACTATACGAGCCATGCGCTTTCGTGCAGCTCGCTTAAGTTCTTCATGCTGGATACGTGCTCTCTCAAAAGTGTCGATCCCCTCCTTAACCTGCTTCCTCCATCTGTGGCGATGACAGGCATTGTTCTCCCAGTCAGTGTCCTGTATATCAAAAGCCAATGGATGAAGATAGGTGTGTGAAAAAGTGCCACACCCTGGCAGTTGAGGGGACCTGTGGAAGAGGTAGACCCAGGAAAACCTGGGTCAAGGTGGTGAAGCACGACCTTCGAACTTTAGGTCTCAACAAGGAAATGACCAGAGACCGAGACCTATGGAAGTATGCTGTGCGCGAGAAGACCCGGCAAGACCAGTGAGAACAATCAAAATCAAACCAAATCAAATCAAATCATATATCAGAAAGCAGAACCAAAATTGAGGTCGATCAACATCAGTGGGAATTGCAGCTGTGGTTAAGTGAACCATCCATTCGTGTCCGCTGCCAGCCTGGCCTGGCCCCCATGTCGGTGACACATAAAAGCACCATTCGTTCGTGGCCGTTTGCCAGCTCTGTCTGGCCCCCGTGTCGGTGGCACGTAAAAGCACCATCCATTCATGTCCGTTGCCAGCCTCGCCTGGCCCCCGTGCCGGTGACACGTAAAAGCACCATCCGTTCGTGGCCGTTTGCCAGCTCTGTCTGGCACCGTGTCGGTGGCACGTAAAAGCACCATCCGTTCGTGTCCATTGCCAGCCTCGCCTGGCCCCCGTGCCGGTGACACGTAAAAGCACCATCCATTCGTGGCTGTTTGCCAGCTCTGTCTGGCACCTGTGTGGGTGACACGTAAAAAGCACCCACTACACTCACGGAGTGGTTGGCGTTAGGAAAGGCATCCAGCCGTAGAAACACTGCCAGATCTGACTGGGCCTGACGAAGCCTTCCAGCTTCACAGACCCCAGTTGAACCGTCCAACCCATGCTAGCATGGAAAGCGGACGCTAAATGATGATGATGATGATGATGATGATGAGGACTTGACACAGTCCTTAAATAGTAGCCTTGGTTTCTGCCGGAGTCTCCTTCCATTCACAAGTTCTCCATAGAGCATCTGCTTAGGAATCCTTCTATCCTCCATTCTAATAAGGTGTCCAGTCCAACACAACCGGTGCTTGTGTACCATCGCCTCAATACTCAAGATATCAGCTGTCCTCAGGATCTGTGTGTCTGGAATTTTTGAGGTCCAGCCAACATTGAGAATGTGTCTGAAACATCTCTGATGAAAACGTTCAAGGACCCTTACCTGACGTTTGTACAGAGTCCATGTCTCATATGAGTAGAGAAGCGATATATATTCTATCAGCAAAGGAGACTTTTAGACTTATGTATGGAAGGAAAACATAAGTATCAGGCTTGATATGATTGACTAAACCTTTGAAGATGGTACCTCAGCATGTTTGCAGCCCAATGACTGAAACAAGGAAAAAATAAATTAATTAATGAAAAAACTTATCAAGGATGAGAGGCAGTGCCCATCAATCTTTATAGGCCTTCTTAGGCTAAGAGGGAAGGAGGGAGGAAAGAAGGAAAGATAAAGAAAGAAAAAGGAAAAGTATATTCAAACTGGAGACCAGATCTGAAAGCTTACTACAGAGTGAACTCTACTAAAAGCAACCAATAAATACAGTTAACCTATCCTACTATGTGAAACCAAGGCAGCTGGCTGTAGGTATTGATGTATAAATATGATATTCAATATATATTTTCAAAAAAGTGGTGACCTGGTAGAAACGTTAGCACGCTGGGCAAAATGCTTAGCGGTATTTCGTCTGTCTTCACATTCTTGAGTTCAAATTCCGCCGAGATTGACTTTGCCTTTCATCTCTTTGGGGTCAATAAGTTAAGTACAAGTTGCGTACTGGGGTTGATCTAATTGATTGGCTCCCTTCCCCAAAAGTTTGGGCTTTGAGCCTAGAGTAGAAGAGAATATATATTTTCAATATAAGGTGGTGAAGTGACTGAATTTTTAGCATGCTGGGCAACATGCTCAGCAGTTTTTTCCCCCATCTTTACATCCTGAGTTCAAATTCTACTGAGGTTGATATTGTCTTTCACCCTTTCAGGGTCAATAAAGTAAGTACTAACTGAACGCTGGGGTTGATGTAATCAATTTAACCCCATCTCTGAAGTTGCTGGCTTTGTGCCAAAATTTGAAACCAGTATGTATCTTCAATTCAGTGTTCATGCCTACATGGATCTTGGGTAATGAGTGAAAGAATACAGTTGTGAATACAAGAGTCAGAAATGGGGTTCCTCTGAAGTGTCTTAGGAGTAATGTTACTCCATAGAGTGTGTGTAGCTCAGAGATCAATGAGGTGCTCCAATTAAAGCCACTATTTCTTTGAACTGAGATATCATAGCTCCAATACTACAGACATGTAGTAAAAAGAATTACTGGACAGGAGACCAAGGAGCAGACTATGAACAAGATAGTTGGATAACATACATGATCTCAGTTAGTCTCACTTGGGAATCCAGCCAGTTCAATTGGAGATGGCTGCTTCAGACAAGACCCAAGAGAAGGCATGCTCCCTCAACTTTCACTGAAACAAGTGGGCAAAGAAGATTATATTAGATAAATACATAAACATTGAATGTTAAATTAAGGTTATTTTAATACCAGTTTAAGGATAACACTTGAACATTTAGTTATTGGGTGAAACCATTTTAAGAATTGAGTCAAATTTATTGTGAAGATCCTGTGGACTGAGTCTTTACTATGCACTGACATTAATGAATAAACCAGAAAAATTACTATTTAATATGGTATATGTCTAGTATATAATGCAGAAAAACTACAACTGGGAATTGTCTGTGAAGAAAACAGACTTTATAGAAAGCTGAAGTAGAGATATGACAAATAAATTCTTAGGCAAGGCAGGTAAAAAGAACTCCATTGAAATACTTTGCTCACTGAGGAATGAAATCAACTTATCAGTTAACATTTTTTTCTGAAATTGAACTATTTCAGGCTGTCAGGTATTTGTTGAAAACACCGATGATATTGATGTTTCCCATTATAATCATGGAGCTAAAACTGACTGAGGATTTGTGTATTGACTTCATCTGGTCTAGAATAAAGAAAAA
Source organism: Octopus sinensis (assembly GCF_006345805.1). NCBI lineage: Eukaryota > Metazoa > Mollusca > Cephalopoda > Octopoda > Octopodidae > Octopus > Octopus sinensis. The sequence goes on from NC_042998.1 coordinate 92,994,049, forward strand.
AAATTGATAGCAAATGTTTCTAAGAAATATTATAAAGATTTTTATATCATTGTTTAGTTTTCAAATGCTAATACTGTTAATGATTGTGAATTTAATGTTTTACATACAACTATCCTGTTTTTATCTGTGACATTCTTGTGTCTGCTTGTCTAAAGTAACAGATTGATTGTCTGAAATATTGTGGTTATTTCAGGTGCTACCTTGATTGCACTGGGAACAGTATTACAACTCTATCTCTGTGATCAAGGTATGGCTGAAGCATGGTTGGGATGGCTGGGGTGTCTTAGTATTTGTGTTAGAACCGAGGAATTGGATAACAATGAAGGGAGTGGGAATAAAATCACATTCTTACATCTCGATTTCTGATTGTTCCTCATTAATCTTTCATTGGGTTATAAGTTTATAACTTACTATCTAAAACTTCATAACTGTGGTAAAACGTCTTATGTCATTGTATTACATCCGAGAGAGTATATTTCCTCCTCCTTTTCTTTCTTCCCACCTCGTTGTTGTCATTGTCAGCATTGTCATCATCATCATCGTCGTCATCATCATCATCATCATCCTCCTCATCATCATCATCATCATCATCATCATCGCTGTCGTTGTCATCGTCCTTGTCGTCGTCGTCGTCATCGTCATCATCATCATCATCATCATTGCCATCATCAACTGATTCAAATTAGAAACTGCCATATAAGAAATAAAATTAAAAAGAAAAAAGCATTTCACTAATGATGTTACACTAAGAATTAGAAACTATGACCTTTCTGTTGAGATAAGAAAATACATATTGAAGAATTCTGAATTTCATAAAATGACCCCCTCTTGTAGACTGCAAATAATTCTTTTGTTTAAGACAAATCAATTGAGAACCAATGCAAATATTATTATCAGTGATTGAGTGAAGGTGCGTTCATTATTGGAAATTCGAGAAGGAAAGATCACGCCATAGATTTGGTAGATTGGAGACATGATGATTCATATGAGTCTGGTAAATAAGCTTGTAGATGATTCTTCGGTAAAGATGTAAAGTATTGGAGAATTTCAAACAATACACTGAAACTTTGGAAAATCATCATCATCATCATCATTATCCTTATCATCATCATCACCATCTTTGTGGTCATCGTCGTCGTTGTCATCATCATCATCATCATCATCATCATAAGCACCAGCATCACCACCACCACTATCCATCATCATCATCATTGTCGTTAATCATCATTGCCATCATCATTTTAGCATCCACTCTTCTATGCTTGCAGGGGTTGGATGGAGTTTATAGAAGCAGATTTTCTTCAGCCAGATGCTCTTCCCATTTCAACCCTCACCTATTTCCAAGTAGGGCATCATTTTCTTGTGACTGGATGTGTTTTGGAAGATTGGAAATGAAAGACACTGCTTACATGGCAGTGACACTCACTTACAACTATCATGTGATGTCACACACCAAGGAGACAATGACATGCATGCATGAATACGCACAGGTACACACACACACACGTATATATGTGACAGGCTTCTCTATGTTTCTGCCTACCAAATTCATTCACATGGCTGCAGTTAGCCTAGCACTGTAGTAGAAGATGCTTGCTGAAAGTGCCACACTGTGGGACTGAACCCGAAACCATGTGGCTGGGAATCAAACTTCTTACCACATAGCCATGTTTACAAAATATACTGGAAAAATTAGAAAGTAAATCACAAGATATTCTTTTCTACTCTAGGCACAAGGACTGACATTTTTGGGGAGGAGGCCAGTTGACTAAATCGACACCAGTACGCAACGGGTACTTAATTTATCGACCCTGAGAGGATGAAAGGCAAAGTCGGCTTCAGCAGAATTTGAACTCAGAACGTAAAGACAGACGAGATACCGCTAAACATTTTGCTCGCCATACTAATGATTCTGCCAGCTCACTGCCTTGTAAATCACAAGATGTTGATTTGCTTATAGGCTTTTATATGCTTGGTCAAAACTAATGTAATCCAAATTGTAAAGTTGACAAGAAGAAATGTAAATAGTTGCTCCTTTTAGTCGTTGCCTTCTCAAACTGACCTGAAGTTGTTAATTTCAGATAGAGATCAAGTTAAATAGTTAAAAAGGCATTATGCTATCCCGCAGCAAATCTGGCAAACTAACAAAATACACATTGTGTATGTACAACCGATAGTGTTTACATCACTCATGCTGTTTTGAATTCATTATTGAACTTAATCTTACATGTTCATCACCATGGCACATCATCAAATATTTTTTTATATATAGTCATACATTGGTGGTTCTATTTGTCTCCTGTTTGATTAAGGTATGTGATGTTGATAAGACACAAAAATGGTAAAATATCAGTATCCTGCACTCCTGAATTCAATCTAGGTTGAATTGTGTTCCCTGTCTATGACTTTCAGGTGTTTTAACACACAGGGTTATAAGAGAGTTCTCCCCAAGTGCTCCCCCACAGTGAATCTGGTGAACAACCAAAATATATATATATTGAGTATGTGCGATTGATAATGCTTACATCACTAATGCTGCTTTTAATTCATTAGTGAATATATACATATATATACATATGTATGTATATATGTATATATATATATATATATATATATATACACACACATATACATGTATACACACATACATACACATACATATATATAGGCACAGGAGTATATAGGTGCAGGAGTGTATTTGTGTATTTTTATTCACTCTGGTAAAGTTCCATGTTCCAGATTGGATGTGTTACAAAATATGACAAATATTATTCTCAGAATTTTCAATGACAACACCGTTGGACATTGGAAGCAGAAATGGCTGTTAGATTGGATAAAGTTTTGTATTAAAAAATAATAATCAATGTTAGTCAATTGTTGTTGATCAAGATTTCTCCCTTTTCTGCTTAATTTAAATTTGATTCCTGATAAACTCATGTTTATCTTTGTCATTGCCTGTATCCTATGAGTATAATATGCTTGCATATGTATGCCCAGGGTTAACATAAGTAATTATACTGGTAGTAAAATGGATATTTTTATCCCTCAAATCATTATTCCAACCTCTAACTATGTTATATATATATATATATATATATATATATATATATATATACATATGTGTGTGTGTGTATGTGTATATGTATGTATGTATATATATATATATATATTATATATATATATATTATATATATATATATATATATATATATATATGTATATATATATATATATATGTATATATATATATGCACACATATATGACAGGCTTCTACACAGTTTCCATCTACGAAATTCACTCACAAAGCATTAGTTGACCCAAGCTTATCATAAAAGATACTTACTCAAAGTACAGCACAGTGGGAAGTATACTCTTTCAAAATAGATCTCCTTAAAGAATGTTTGTTGACATGACAAATCATTAAACACCTACTAAATGAAGGGAAAGAAAAGATGGCACTGTTGATAAGGTATAGATTAAAGTATTGAAAATCTCATTGTTTAGTTGATTCAAAGAGTTATGTTACAAAGTTATCAATACATTCCCTAAGCTGGAAGGTGACAATGTCCTTTTACATATGTTTGCTGGCAGATATGAACACCATTGATTTATCTTTGAAGCATGAAGAAATTTGATGCATGAGTTATGGAAGGAAAAGAAAAAAATCAGAACTCTATAGTGGTAAGATTCTTTTAAATGATTGATTTAAACACTGCTCATTTCTCTTTATCTTTTAGTCAGGAAAGGATGGCAGTGATCATGACCCTTTAGACAGCCTCTGTAACTGGTAGGAGGGAGGGAAGAAGGTATTTTTTAAACTGGAAACCTGTCCTGAATGCTAACAACAGTAGTCATTTAAGCCTTTTGCTCCCTGTTGAGCATAAGCCATGGACAAAATTTCACTACTGCTCTTGATTCTGGGCTGTCTTTCCTCTCCCAGGTCTTGCCGGTTTCACTTGTCATTAATACTTCTGTAACTTTGCTTTTTACAAGGTAGGGCTGTCAGTCCTACACAAATCTAATTTTCCTTCTGCAAAGAGGTGGTCCGTATTAGTCTGACATCTATCCTTTGACCTGTCTAGGATGGAAGGCCCCCATCAGGAGCTGGCACTCAACTGGCATTACTTTTGAGGTCATTGAAGTACACAAGCCATGACACTACAACATAGACTGGACTTTGTGGTGATTACTAAAATAAAAGCATTCAAAGTACCAAGTCCTAAACCAGGCAATGGATTAAGTGTACCATTCAAGTATACCCTGGCAAAATTTGAACTCAGAATTCAAAGAACTGGAACATATCCAGTGATTTTACAGTTTGACTAATCAAACACTGGATTGATTTGTTTATTTAATCCTGAAGAGATAAATAAGTTGACTCCAGTAAGATTTGAACTCAGAGTGAAAAAAGCTGGAATATCTACTGAAAAGCATTTGACTCAATATTTGAACAGTTCTACCAATTCATCATACCACTTTGGTATGTTTTAGCAACCTTGAAAGGATAAATAACAGAGTTGACCTCAGCAGGATTTGAACTCATATCATAGAGATTCAGGAGAAATACTGTGAAGTATGGTATCTGACACTCAAGCAACTTTTAAACCTGACTCTTTACAGTACTTTTTATTTATTTACACAGAGTAGATCTTCCTTAGGTAGCAGGAAATATATTAGTTTAGGGAATACTGTATTGTTTTCATATGCTAATGTTATTAATAATTTTCACATATAGATTTCTGAACATATGTTTATATCTTGTTGGTCAATTGAGTATGGGAAGATGGGTATCTTTTTTCCTTTTGATATGTTAATTTGTTTGTGATTAATACATAGAGCTGCATTTAAATGTGTAGATGCATAAAATTAAATTTGTATATATTAATTTCTGTTTATAACAGACACACTAATCTTTTATACTTTTGCTTGTTTCAGACATTGGACTGTTGTGACCATACTGGAGCACCATTTTACAAAGCTAAGATGAACAAATTGACTCCAGCATTTATTTTAAGTTTGGTACTTATTTTATTTTGCTTATTAGTTGAACCACTAAGTCACAAGGATGTAAACAAAGCAATACTTGTTGTCAAGCATTGGCAGTGACAAACACAAAACTGAAGACACACACATATATACACATGTATACAAGCAAACACAAACACATATGTACACATTCACATACACAATCACACACATTTACACACACACATACACACATAAACACCCCCCCACACACACACATGACAAGCTTCTCACAGTTTCATCTACTAAATTCATTCACAAGATATTGGTTAAACCAGTGCTTCTCAAACTATCTGGTGTGGCGTACTGGCAGTATTTTTTCCAATGTGCCAGGGACCAGTAATATTTCTTAGTAATATCAATTTATACTGGAAACAATATATATAATGGATATAATAAAAGTTGACAAATTTTTTAAATCTTATATTTATTTTGTAAACAAATAATACAATATCATATAAGAATTTTATAAGCATTTTATAATATTTCTTTCTTTTCTAGTAACTTGCCACATACTGGCAGCCAATGGCTCATGGACTGGTATCGGTCCGCATACCACCACTTTGAGTAGCACTGGATTAGACCATTACTATAACAGAAGACAGTAAAGTGGCAAGCTGGCAGAAACGTTAGCCCGGCGGACGAAATGCGTAGCCGTATTTCGTCATTATGTTCCAAGTTCAAATTTCGGGGTCGATAAATTAAGTACCAGTTACGCACTGGGGTCGATGTTATTGACTTAATCCCTTTGTCTGTCCTTGTTTGTCCCCTCTGTGTTTAGCCCCTTGTGTTACTCAGGTGCTGCATTGTGGGAGCAAACCTGAAACTGCATGGTTCCAAAGCATACCTGTGTCTGCCGATGAAATATAAAAAAAAAGGTTTCCTCTCAGTAAACATTCATAAATTCATAAAATTCAGTGAATATTGGAAAGTAAATAAGTAACAAAAGTTATCTACATAATTATACTGCTTCTCATTGAGACTAATTTACATATTCTTTAATAATGTGAAAAGACCAAATGCCATAATTATAAAAAATATGGAGGTTAAGTAGCTTGAGTTTTGTAGATATCTGAAGTTCTAAGCTGCTCATATGTTAGTATAAGTCATTTAGGGTTAGCTATTATTACTTTCAAATTATAGCACAAGTTCAACAACTTTTAGGGAGAGAGTAAGTTGATAACATTGGCCCCAATGCTCAACTGTTACCTATTATATCGATCTCGAAAGGGTGAAAGGCAAAGTTGACTTTGGTGGAATTTGAGCTCAGAACATAAAGACAAACAAAATATTGCTTAGTATTTTGCCTGGTATGCTAACAATTCTGCCAGCTCACCGATTTAAAGGTTAACTATTATTAATTGACATTTTAAAATACTGTCCACTTGACAGAGCTTTTAGAGTAGCTTATTATCTCCAGGTATTCCAGTTTTGATGGCTTTGTTTTAGTGGGGTTTTTTTCCCTCTGCTTTGATACAAGCATGGCTATAGATGCAGGCATAGCAATGTAGTTAAGTAATTTACTTGCCAACCACGTGGTTTTGGGTTCAATCCGACTGTGTAGGATCTTGGGCAAATGTCTTCAGCTATAGTCTCCAGACTGACCAAAACCTTATAAGTGGATTTTGTAGATGGAGACTGTAAAAACATGCACACCTGCAAGCATATGAGCATGTATGTATGTATGTATGTATGTATGTATGTATGTATGTATATATGTATGTACTATATATATATATATATATATATATATATATATATATATATGTATATGTGTATGTGTGTGTGTGTGTGTGTATTAACCAAATTTTATAGCATTAAGTATTCCTCATGGCTGGTCTTACCAATCGGTTTTGTGCAAAAATACAATTGAATGTTAGGTAACAATCCAATTATACAATTACACTCATCAGAGGTAGCCAATATGGAAGGGAATATGGTGATTGCTGTATATTGTCAGAGGCGGATAAGCATAACTGGTCAGCAGCTGCTGCAAAAAATGTGGTTTCTGCCAAAACCCTGTGATTGGATTTGGTAGACAGAAACTGAAAGAAGGCCACTGTACATACATACACACACACACACACACACATATGTTCGTGTGTGTGTCCCAACACCATTTGACAATAGGTGTTGGTGTCTTTACATCCCCACAATTTAGCAGTTCAGCAAAAGAGACCAATAGAATAAGTACCCGGTTTAAAAAAATATAAAAGTACTGTGGTCGATTGATTTGACTAAAGTTGTTCATGGTGGTGCTCCAGCCTAGCCACCATCTAATGACTGAAACAAGTAAAAGGATAAAGGAATATTTATATATGAAACCACATTTTTTGCAGCGGCTGCTGACCAGTTATGCTTATCCGCCTCTGACAATATACAGCAATCACCATATTCCCTTCCATATTGGCTACCTCTGATGAGTGTAATTGTATAATTGGATTGTTACCTAACATTCAATTGTATTTTTGCACAAAACCAATTGGTAAGACCAGCCATGAGGAATATATATATTTATATATTTATTTATATATGAATGCATATTACAACATGTGCATGTGTATGTATATGTGTGTGTGTATGTTTGTATCCCTTTGGCTTTATGTTATGTGAGAGTTATGTGAAGGCACATGGCTCAGTGTTTAGAGCATCGGGTTCACAATCATGAGATAGTGAGTTCGATTCCTGGACCAGGTTGTGTTGCATTCTTGAGCAAGACACTTTATTTCACATTACTTCAGTTCACTCAGCTGTCGAAATAAATTGCAACATCACTGGTACCAAGCTGTATCAGCCTTTGGATAACACCAGTGGTATGGAAAGGGGAGGCTGGTATACATGGGCAACTGCTGGTCTTCCATAAACAACCTTGCTCAGACTTGTGCCTTGGAGGGGAACTTTCTAGATGCAATCCCATGGACATTTATGACTGAAGGGGGTTTTTACTTTTTACCCTTTGAGTTGTAAACAAGCAAACCATTATACAAGTGATGTCCTTCATTTTCAAACTTCCATGAAAACATGTACTGTCATGGGGAAATATTACCTTGCTGGGGTTCAGGTTGAAGATAAGAAGGGGCACCAAACCATAAGAAATCTGCCTCAATGATTTCCATCCAAGCCCAGCAAGCAGAGAAATGTGGATGATGATTATGATGTACCTAGGACTGCATTACCTAATGTATTATTCTTGACTTCTTAAATATAGTAGAGTATCAGAAGAGAAAAGTTTGGGTGTCATTTCTGGTAGACTGAACAACCATGTAGGTGTCTTCCTCATTAGTTGTATCTATTTTGTGTAGCTATTGACAATGTTTGAGTACTTGGGTTGTAATATTTCAAGGCCTTTTGAGTTAAAATATTACACAACAAAATGTTTCTAAGGTGAAGAATTTCTTTTAGCTTTGGAGCAGTTGGTTTTCCTGTGCAAATCAATTTAACATTCTGAATAAGTAAACAGTTTTCACAAGCAGTCACGTAACCACTGCAATTTAGAGGAACCAAACTTGACGTTCTTCTCACTTTCAGATAAGACTGTAAGTTCTTCTGACTGTAGATGTACACACACATACACACACACATGTGCACACACACACACACACATACACACAATGACACCTACCCACACTCACTCATACATACACACACACAAACACACAAAAACACACACACACACAAAACAACACACATTTATATATATAAATATACTCACAAATACATACACACATATAGATACTTGCATGTGTGCATGAAGGCATATATATAGATACCTGCATACTCATACACACACACACACACATAAGTGCATGCATACATAGTTGCATATATACACATAAATACATATCTATACATTTACACTTACATACCTGCATGCTTACACATACACATATTTACACACATGCATACAAGTTGGTGAACTAATGAGAAATCTTCAGTTACTACACCTGACCTATAACACTATATATTTTATATCTGTAATTTTGGGGGTACGTGGTTATATAGCAGTTTGAGAAACTGGGAATTACAAAACCAGGAAGAACATGACTAATAAGAAAATTATTATTACAATTCATTAAAATAAATGGAAACACATGTAAAATATTCCTGAATTAACCTGTAATATGTGCATGATTACATATAGAGGTACATAAACATTAATGTTCACATACATAAGCTGAAACTTACAGATTTCCACATGCAAAGGAATGCATGCAGCCTTTCTTGAATTCGTGACCCCTTTGCATCATGTCACACCCCAAAGGCCATGCCTTTGCAATCCAAAAGCAGGAGATAGCTACAAAATAATTAATGAACAAACAGAGCAGTAAAGCCCCTAAACTCCCAAGATGCATCTGCAAATGCCAATTATGTCACTCTTCTGTGGGAGACATAAAATGCAATCAGCAGCGGCAAAAAAATATCATGGTGGTTACTACTTCCCATTGTGACATGATTTTCTTGCTAAATCTACATACAATGCCAGCTGCAGAAAAGCCTTCCCTGGGTTAAATACAAGCAACATTTCTGCTGTCAAATACATATCAACAAAAGGAATATTAATAGAATGTTCCTATCAAAACTTCTACCAAGTGCAAGGCCTGATATTGTCATTCGGGATTGAAAAGAAAAGTTATGTTCAGCGATAGAAGTTAGCAACTCTGCAGATGTGAACATCTGTACCAAAATCAGCAAGAAGGAGAATATTTAAGGACAAATACTTCAAACCCTGCAGCTCTCCAATCCTGATGATAAATTCTCATTTATCATAATAATCATTGGTGCAAAAAATCTTGTTTCAAGCATCTCAGTGTCAAGGTTTGTGCTCTGCCAGCAGATATGCCAAATGCTGCAGTGATTCTCATGTAGAAATAGTTGAGATGCCTTTTATTAAGTGTTCACAACTCACAAGTATAAAGAAGTTTTGAGAGAGAACAACTGCACAGTAGACCTTCAACTTATAGATAAGAGTAATTCCTTTACAGATACCGTTTATTAGTATATGTTTTATGAGCCACAATGCCTTAAATATACATACAATAAAATCAAAAGCATGACTTAACAATGTATCATACATAGGATGAGACAGCACATAATTATACAAAAAAAAAACAAGTGAATTAATAGCATTATATAATGAATGTATTAAAAATTGACATAAAAATGGTTAAAATGTGCAATAATTAAAACAAGATATGAATGTAAACAATAATGAAAAAAGTAAACATTTAAAGTTACCTACCTATACATGGGTTAATATGCATCAGCTAGGTTGGCCCAGAGTCCCTCACAATACTGGTATCCCACAACATTGGTACCCCCACAATACTGGTCTTCCAGAAAGCTTCAAAATTGCTATAATTCAAAGGTACCTGTGAATATCTTTGGTGTTCATCTAGAAAAACAATCCCTCATCCTATACAAAATTGTACAGAAGTTCATAAACTGGTTGTTAGTTTACAGTTGTATAAACTGTTATACTGGTTGTGTAGCAGGCTATCATTTGGTTGGTTCATAAAATTGGGGTACAACTCTTCCTCAATCAAAGCATTGCTATTCCCTTTACCTTCCCCCAGTTTACTGATGCTTTCAGCTTCTTATACTTTTTGCTTACCTTGTCTTGGAGTGTTTTGTGTCTTTATTCTTTAGGTACTCCTTCTCTATGTACCCTTCCTACTGTGTTCAACAGTCTTCCACTCCGCCTTGCTTTCCATCTCTTCCTTACCATAAGATGATGTAATAGCACTACTGGTTATGATTGGGGAAGGTATCCTTTGGTTTTTCTGGAACTAAGAATGGGGCAATGCTCCTTGATGCGTCAGGTACTGCATCCTGTTGTTCTCTGGGAATGGTCACCGTGGCAACATACATTTCTTATTTTGTTTTAACTTTACCAGCTCTTTGGGGAAGAAAAATCTAAATGACTTGACTGTTGCATGTTTTATGGTCTGTCTTGTGGAAGTCATGATAATTTGTGTGTCTGTAGAAATTTCCCTCAACCATATATCATCAAAAATCATATCAATATTGACCACAAGCTCATATTGTGCTAAGAATATAACTGTGAGCCAGAGGTCAGTGCCTCACTGATGACTTTTGTGGCAACTTATATGTTCTTTCATTTCTGTGGGATTTATCTGCAGGCAGATGTCAGACATCTCTATATGTATAAAACTGAGAATGTGTGTCTGTCTGCCTGTCTGTGTGTAGAAATGGAATAGTCCAGATGGAGCTGTGCACATACCTTTTACCACAGCTTTTACATTAAATTATCTGCTAATTAGCTAGCATTAAGTATCTATATGAAGTTTGGCTGTATGTAATGTCTGTTTTCTTGAACAGCTGCTTCCACTGAGTACTGCTGTTGGTTTATTTCTTATACATAAAGGACTATAGCTTCAACTGCATACTGCTTTTTGATTCACCATGAGGTTTGTTGTTATTATTATTACTGTTTAACTATTGTTATCACGTTTGTTGGTTCCTCGAAAGGGAAACGTGTTGTATTTGTTAAATAATTGTAAACTGTAACCCTCCCCCTTTGGGAAAAGGAGCTTTGGTTATTGTTTAAAAATTGAATTGTGTCCCTGTTTGGGGACACAATTCAATTTTGACAATATTTTCACCGTTTATACGGAAGCATTTTTGTTAAAATGCCTTCGATAGAAGAAAGTCCCAAAATAAATTTCGCTGCAGCCATCGGCAGGTGCAAACTCATTAAAATTAAAATGGAAGAAATAAAAACCTATTTTGGATTGATCACCGACAAAGACGGTAAATCTAGGATAACACCACCAAACGAAATAAAAAATTAAATTACAGAAAAGACTATTGTCTATAAAGTATACAATGTAGAGAAAAAAAAAGATCTGAACACCTGGAGGAAAGCAGCATTGAAAAGTGTCTTGGTGCGACTATGAAAGATATCAAGTATCTAACCAGAGGCGGTAAATTCGCCACAATAGAAGCAAAGTTCGAGTCAATGGAGCGTGCAAGGGAGTACTCGACTCGAACCTTGCAAAGTGGAAATATTTTATTTTTACCTCTATATCTGGGACATAGGACGTTCCAGATAAAAATTAAAAATGTCCCCCCCCAGAAGAAGAGGTTGGCTGGATTGTAGCCGCACTTCTATACAAGAGGGAGGACAAGATACAATTGATCAAAATTGCAAGAGACGGGCCTACAATTCCAGTCTGTTATATATTTTGAGTATTGTTATCACTAGCGATATCAAGATATAACTTTGTATTTTGTATTTTATGTGTAGATGTATATATATAGATGTACATGTAATATGTACACATATATACATGCACTAGCACTATGACCCGGTAATGACAAATCATAATGCTAGTACTAAATAAGATTATCTCTTTTTCCTATTATCACTTTTAAAAACATTACATATTTTGCCGTACCCCTTCCTTACTTGATGTACATCAGGTTCCATGAATTTGGTTGCCCAAATTGTTCTTCATAGGGTATACAGAAATTTGAGCAATCAACTACCTTTTCTCTCAAACCTGCATGATAATTTCAGGTAAAATGCACCTGTTTTTGTTATATAAAGCTACTGAGCAGTTTGTTTCTTTTTTTTTTTAGATATTCCGTGTTTGTAGCTAATCTCTCAGAAGTTATTTTTTTAAAAGACAAAATCTGATCCTTTACCCAAATTTCCGTTTTGTTCAATTGACAAAGTATATATATACATGCACACACACACACACGTGTGTGTGTGTGTTGTTTGTTATTTGCCTTTTTGCATCAAATATTTAAGTCAATGTTATTACAGTTATCTGCCTTATCTGCCACAGCTCTCTATTTTCTGTGTATCTGTTTGTTCAGTGTTGTTAGCCTTCTTATTTGTTATCTTTTTTAAAAAAATAGATTTCTGCTAATGTTTTTGTTTTTGTTTTTGTTTTTTCTTTTTGCAAATGTTTGGCTGGGTGGCAAATTTGTTTATATCGTCACTACCATTACTGTGATCAGCATCACTTCCTACTACCCCACATTGAAGCATTACTAAGTGAAAAAAGCTTTAAGAAGTGTTCCAATATGGCTTTTTTTGCTTAAACATGGTAGAAAAGGAAAGGAAAACAAGCTTCTCACAATTCTTTGTAATAATTTTGCAGAATGTGACACATAAATAAGAATCCAATCTTTGAAAAAATTGACACGATATAATCCATAAACAGAAGAACAAAATCATCTTATCAAAAAAAAGAAACAACAACAATAACATGACAGTAATAATAATAACAATAATAATAGCAATAATAATAATAATAACAGCATCAATAATAACAATAGCACTAATAATAATAATAATGATAATAATAATAATAATAATCTTTTTCTTTATAATAATAAGAACAATAATAATAACAACAACAACAACAACAACAATAATAATAATAATCCTTTTTACTTCATAATAATAATAATATAATAATAATAATAATAATAATAATAATAATAATAATAATGATAATAAATGCCCTGATGCAATACCAGGCATTGGTTCTCATGGCTTCACATCTTAACTGATTGGAAGTGTTATCGTGTACATTGTTTTGTTTTCGTATAAAAGATGGGCTACAGTAAATATACTGCTCAATACCATGGATTTGCTTCTCAGTTGTTTGACCATAACCAGTTGAGCATGTCCCTTAATGGCTGGCAATATGTGCATCTTTGATCATGAGCAGAAATAGTTGGGGAGCATCATAGCCATGCATTGAGAGGAATTCTTTAGGGTGAAGATAATTCACCTTTGGAAGCATGGGTATTTCGTTCAGGGATCTTTTGAGTGGGATGGGCTACTTGACCTGAAGAAAACTCTAACTGGGCCCCACCTGCAAGGTCAAGCACTGTTTATCTTGATATGTGATCACCATGTTGCGCACATGTGGTTGTGATGCATGTGCCTGGTGTACCCTTATCAGATGGGTAGTCATGATTGGTGTACTGAGTTTTGTATATTTTGCCCCAGTGTCACTTCAATGGCATGCAGTGGTCGCTCACTCAATAATAACAATAATGATAATAATAATAATAATAATAATAATAATAATAATAATAATAATAATAATAATAAGGAGAACACCAGGGAAGGTTTAAGATGTAAGAAGGAAAATACAGAGCTCTGAAATCTATCCACAAACATCGAAAACAAGGACATCCTATGGAGCCAAAGATTTACTAACAAAGAATTGGACTGTATCCGAGTAAGTAATACTAATTGAAATTTATTACTATTTTCGAAACGAAATGATGTATTTTGACTCGATATTATCTCCACCTCTAACACAACACATGTAAACATGCGTGGAACATCACGATCATCCCCGACCCCAAACACCATTTACAAAGGAACTACGAAGAAATTAAATGCCACCGATACTATTCAACCCAAGAATAACAATCGAGCGGTACGTACATTAAACTTACAACAAAAAATGTACGAAAAACTACATGTGCGAAATAATGTGACAACAGAAATAAACGGACCGGTACCCTACGAAAATGACGACCGTCGAAATAATGGGCCGGACGTTGTACCTCATGTCCCGCAAATAAAACCCAAAAGACATAAATGGACACGTGAGGAATACATTTCTATCTTACACGCATACTTCACAGCAATGCTCTACCCAAAAAATGAAAATACAACAACACATACATATAAAATATGGAAGGAAAATAATAGAGATATAGACTTGGATACAGCAATGAACCCTAATAAATTAACTAACGTACGAAGATACATTCTCAACACAAAAAAAATATCAGAAATAGAAATAGAACATCTAAAAGAAAACATACACCAGGAAAATGTAGATAGAAGCCACACAACAATGCCCAATAATATAAACACTGAAACTGTAAAACACGAAGACAAACGCAACATTCCCAACAAACACGATGTAAACAACGAAGGGGAGCCTAATGATTATGATAATATAAAAAATAAAATAATCAAAGAACTGAAAACCACAGACCCCAAAATGGACCACCGACCATACCTCCCAAGAATAAAAATAAACGAAATAACAACACCAATTATAAACAGCATAAACCTAGCCATCACTGAACTAGCCACTGAAACAAAAAAAAGTGATATCACTGAACTAAATGACTTGATATACGCAGCAGCCACTGCAGCCACAAAAGAAGCTGGATACTCACCCAAACCCGCCCAAACAGGAGTACCACCACCCAAACAAACCCTGTGGATAAATAACATCCAAAACAAAATAAAAAAATTAGAAAAGACCTGTCGATTCTTAATGAAATCAGCAAACAATCAACGCTACTGAGCAACAAAAAGAGAACAAAAATGCTCCGCAAATATAACATCACAGAAAAAGATTTGCCGGAGATAAAAGAAAAGCTGAAGCAAGATATCCTTGCCAAAGCTCAAAGGATCCGCCGGTACGAGAAACGCCAACGCTTCTTTGAACAGAACAAAAAGTTCAACTCCAACCCCAAAAAGTTCTACCAAGAACTGGGAAAAAATAAAATAGAAGTCACTGCAGCACCAACGGCAGAAGAATTGGAAGAATTCTGGAGAGAAATATGGTCGGCGAACGAACAGCCAAAAAAAAGGAGTACCAAAATAACAAACTCGGCATCTGAACAACTTTGGACCCCCATAACAACTGAAGAGGTCACCCAGGCACTGCAAAAACTAAGCAACTGGAAGGCACCTGGGCATGACAAGATCCCCAACTTCTGGTTGAAATATCTAACAGGAATGCACAAAAAGCTGGCTGAAAACTTTAACAGCATACTAGCAGAGCCAGAGACAATGCCTGAATGGCTCACGAAGGGGAAAACCATCTTAATTCCCAAATCAAATGAAACAGCAAAACCAGAAAACTACAGACCAATAACCTGCCTCCCTACTATGTTCAAGGCATTTACTGCAGTGATATCGCAAAGGCTGAACAAGCACCTGGACGAAAACAAACTGTTCCCAGAAGAGCAGAAAGGATGCCGCAAAGGCTCATATGGCTGTAAAGATCAACTAATGATTAATAAAGCCGTAACTGAAGACAGCCACAGAAAGAAGAAAGGCCTCAGTATGGCCTGGATTGACTACAAAAAGGCGTTTGATAGCATCCCCCACACATGGATCCTCAAAACACTAGCCATTAACAAAGTAGCACCAACAATCATAAAATTCATAGAGCACTCTATGAATAAATGGCAAACAGTCCTACACCTCCAAACAAAAGAGGGTCTCATGAAAACCAAAGACATCCCCATTAGGAGAGGAATATTCCAGGGAGACACGCTCTCTCCACTCCTTTTCTGCTTGGCACTGTCACCTCTATCTGATATGCTAAATAGAACTGGATGCGGATATAAATGTTACGGCAAAACGATCAGCCACCTTTTATATATGGATGACTTAAAACTATACGCTGCAAATGACAAACAGCTGGAAACACTATTAAAGACAGTTCATGGATTTACCAAAGAAATAGATATGAAATTTGGATTAGAAAAATGCGCCAAAGTAACCATGAAAAGAGGAAAACTAGTTAAGAGTAACAACATCACACTAGATAAAACCAATGAAATAAAAGAATTAGACCAAAGCCAAACTTACAAATACTTAGGAATCCATGAACTAGATAAGACACAACACACACAAATGAAAGAGAAAATAAAAAAAGAATATTATAGACGAGTTAGATCAATACTAAAAACAGAGCTCAATGCTAAAAACAAGATAATAGGTATCAACACTTTAGCTGTCCCAGTTATAAGTTACAGCTACAATATCCTTAACTGGACACGAAATGAACTGACCAAAATAGATAGGAAAACAAGAAAAATACTGACAGGATCTAGGATGCATCACCCAAAATCTGACATAGAAAGACTATATATACAACGTATAGAAGGTGGTAGAGGCCTTATACACCTGGAAAACTACTATAAAATAACCACCATAGGACTGCAAAAATATCTACTTCAGAAGGAAGGAAAACTGATCCAGATAGCAGCAAAACACGAGCAAAACAAAAAACTGTTCTCAGTATTTAAAGAAGCTGACAAATACAAACAAGAAATCATACCACCTAATAAATATGAAGAAGAAGAAGATGATGAAGAAACAAAAAAAGCTATAAAACAAATGAAATCCAAACTAAAAATAGAACAGCAACGAACCATGATAAAACTATGGCAAGAAAAGCCCCTTCATGGTAAATACTGCACTAAACTAAATGCAAAAGAAATAGACAAAGAAAAATCCCAGCAATGGTTGAGAAGCTCAGGACTCAAAGCAGAGACAGAGGGATTTTTAATTGCAGCACAAGACCAAAGCCTCCCCACCAGAAATTACCAAAAACATGTAATGAAAAGAAATATTACAAGTAACTGCAGAATATGTGGAGATGGACAAGAAACAATAAATAAAAAGGTCACAGAAAACGAGAAAGCAACCATACTCTGGGATATGCCGATACACACAGATAGAGAAATTAAGGCCAACAGACCAGATATAGTTGTCAGAGATCATGAAGAAAAAAAATGTTTTCTAATTGATGTATCAATACCGGCAGATGACAACGTGTCTCTAAAAGAAATGGAGAAACTCTCAAAATACAAAGACCTGGAAATAGAGGTAACTAGAATGTGGAATCTGAAAACAGAAACAATTCCTATCATAGTAGGTGCATTAGGCATGATAAAAAAATATTCAGATAAATACATAACAAAAACACCAGGACTTACAAACACATATAACATACAGAAAATTGCACTACTAGGCACTGCACACATCCTACGCAGAACACTTTCCATACAATAACCATCAGAGCATCACAACAAATCACAGCACATACCCAAGGCACACAGAGCTGCGCTCGGTAGTGAAGTGAAAGCACGCTATAAAAATAAAACTACTGAATAATAATAATAATGATAATAATAATAAATTTAATAATAATAACAATAATAATAATAATAATAATAATAATAATGATAAATATAATAATAATAATAATGATAATAATAATAATAACTGATGATGGAGGAACCTAGGATGAAGGCGAGTGAGAAAGTAACCCAGTTTGCTAAATGAGTTAAGGAAGAGATGAAAAACAAGCCTAAAAGAAGAGCAAAGAAGAATGGCTAGCAAAACCGATGCCTGGCCGATACCCATGTAGAGTGAACAAACCAGACATAGAAAAACGAGACATTCACCTATGGATGAAGAGCTCAGGACTGAAGGCTGAAACCGAAGGTTTTGTCATAGCAGCACAAGATCAATGCTTGGCAACCAGGGCTGACCACAAAAAAATAATGAACGATGGCCCTGACCCGAAATGCAGAATGTGTCATGAGCAGGATGAAACAGTGGACCGCATCTTAACTGGAAGCACAGCGCTAGCAAAAACTGAATATATTCATAGATATGATAGAGTAGCACAATATATGCATTGGAAGATATGTAAACACTACCAGCTTCCAATTTCAGAAAGATGGTACCAGTATAAACCTGAAACTGTGACTGGAAAAGAGGATATAACAATACTCTGGAACATGCCAATCAACACTGATAAAGAAATCAAGGCAAACAGGCCGAACATAATCATCAAAGATGGAAAGAATAAGAAATGCTTAATGATAGATGTGACAGTACCATTAGAGAGAAATGTGTCCATTAAAGAAGTTGAGAAGTTATTTAAGTACAAAGACCGAGAAATAGAAGTGACAAAGATGTGGGGAATGAAAAGCAGCACAGAAAACGAATATTGGAGTACCTTAAAGAACAGCCACAAGAGAGATAAGCCCTATTCATTGTGCAACAACATGAGTGAAGTGAATTCCATCAGAAATCATAATAGAAATGTTATGATTTATACAGAAGGTGGAACATGTAAAGATTCCCATTTGGTGTATGCTGCAGGATGCATGAAACACAACTTAATTTATGTTGGTTGTACAACAGAACAATTAAGCAAAATGTTTAACGGGCACAGATTCGATGTCAGGCACAATAACAGTAGTTCGATGGAACTTGCTGAACATTTCGCTTCAAGCAGTTGCAATTTACAAGAAGACTTGAAAGTGCATATTCTCAGAAAATATTCTGAATCTGTTTCACTTTTACTTCTCAGAATGTATGAGGAGAAATATGTTTGCAGGTTGTTAACATCACGGGCTGGAGGAATGAATAAGATGGCAGGAGAATATTATCAAATTCATACAAAACTATTTGATTAAATATTCTTCTTTCTCTCTTTTTCTTTTTTTCTGTTGTCTTCTTTTTTCTGTTTTTTTCTGTCTTTTTTTGTCTTTTTCTTTTTGCCTGTTATAAAATTGTAACTTAAAAACTGATGGTGTCATTCTATTAACATGTGGACGCTGGTTGCTCTTGTTTATACTTTACGTTTAAATTTCTGTAATTTTGAATTTTTGTCATTTCTTAATTTGAACTTGACAAAGACAGACTCACTGTTGAAATATTGTTCAACTAATAAAATATCTTACAATTGAATCGCGCTCTTCATCTTGACTGTTTACTTTTGTGAAGAGTTACATCAATCCTTTTTAAAATATAATAATAATAATGATAATTATAATAATAATAATAATAATAATAATAATAATAATAATAATAATAATAACGATAACGATGATAATGATGATGATGATGATGATTTGTCTTATTCGTCACAGTATCAGATGAAAGAAACATTACAAAAACAAGTTATATATATAATAGGAGTAATACAAACGAATGTGACAATAAGTATATGAAGTAAGGATATACATGGATAATACAGGAAAATCTCCAATCAGGGTACCATGATCCAAAATCGTCTTACTGCCAAAATCCTTCTTTGCCATGATCCAAAATCATCCCTTTGCAAGTTGTTCTCTGACTTACAGGTGCATACTTTGAGTAGTTCCATTCATGTGTACTATTTTTGCCGCAGTCACCAATTTTCTGACAAATTCGATAGTGGAAAATACTTCCTTCTTCACCCTCATCTTCCTTTCCAAGCAGAACTTGCAAAGTTCATTGAGTGCTGGACTTAAGAGGAAAGTGTCCATCCCCAGTAATATTCAGCCTCATCCACCTCAAAAGAATTTTTTTTTCAAACTCACTGCCTACTCTGTCTGTTTAAAAGAGAGTGGTGAAGCAATTACCATGGTGGAATTGGTCAATAGCTTGATTCATCCTACACACTGTAGCAACTGTTTGACACAATCTACAAGTCAGCAATACTCAGATTCTGAAAGTGGCCATGCAAAATATTTTCATTGTTTTGTACATATTTCAATACAGTTACATCTGATGATACCTGATAGATGGCAACACTGAATAGATCAGGTGTTTTCACACCTTTTACCATAAGGGAGATATTTTCTCATTGGTAACTGCAGTGTATTTGCCTTTTAGCAGTTGAAATATGTCACAAACATATCTTAACTTACCTAAATTTTGCACATATATATATATAAATATATAAATATTTTATCTTATATTAAACTTTTTATACTTTTTGATAGTTATAAATATTTAATTAAATATATATATATATATATATAAAAAATATATAATATATAAAATATAAAAAATAAAAAATAAAAAATAAAAAATAAAAATAAAAATAAATAAATATATATATATAAAAAAATTTATAAATATAAATTAATAATTTTTAATTTTTAACTTTAAATTTAAATAATTTAAATTTTGAATTTTATATTTTATATATTTTGTATTTTATATTAATTTATTTTATTTCTATGTTTTGGTTTATGTTTTTCACTGTTTGATTTGCCTAATAGTGGTTTTATCTTTAATTTAATTTATAAATATATAAATATATATATATACATTTGGCATGGTTTCTATGGCGAGATGCCCTTCCTAATGTCAACCACTTTACAGAGTGTGTTGGGAGCTTTTATGAGGCACCACACACACACTTTTATGTGACACTGCGCAGACACTCTTATGTGGCATCGCATGGATGCTTTGATGTGGAACTGCATGGGCACTTTTATGTGACATTGCATGGATGCTTTTACATGGTTCCACCATGAGTGCTTTTTATGTAGAACTGGCATAGGATTCTTGCAGGTCAATCTTCTCCACTAGGGGACTGGTTTTGACACTTCTGGTGTGGAGCATGGGTCTTCTTGAGTACAGCAAGGCATGAGGCATCTCAGTCTTTCTGCTAACCAATGGCTAGTATTTTTAGCTGCACAATGGCATACATCCATGAGATGCAAAGCTCACTTGATACTCTCTGAGTGCTACTCACTAGATTTGCCACTATGGCTTGGAGCATGGCAATGGAATCCATGGTTTTAAGCCTACCTGAACATGCTTGATTGTCAAGGTTCTTGCAAGCTAAGCAAAAATTTTTTAACCATCTGGTTACTGTACCATAATCAACTGCATCTTCACCTTTTGCACAACATATTCTTGGCTGCTTCTACAGCATTATGGCCCAGTTCAAGCTCATAAAACATAACTTCCTGAATTAGATTACATTCCAAGTCTATCAGTGCAGTTTTTCAAATCACATACGAAGGGAAGCAATGCATGATGTGTCAGTGTACTAACTACCATGATACTACCAATCTCAGCAGGTGCCCTCCATGGCTTCAACTGCTTCAGTCATGTGATATACACACACATATACAAATATTGCAAAAACCTTTGACTTGCCTCAATACACACATACACACACACACATGCATATTACAACAAAATTTTATATAAAGTTACCCACAGTTTCACATCCTCAATGCCAAAGCCTTGTATGTATGTACACACATGCACACATACAAACATAATACTTACATACACACATATACATATATATTTATATATATAGATAGATACATACATACATACATACATACATGCGTACATACATACATATGCATACATACATACATACATACATACATACATACATACATACATACATCATACATACATACATACATACATATATACATACATACATACACATGCATACATACATATACATACATACATACATACATACATACATACATACATACATACATATGCATGCATACACGAATGCATATATATGTGTGTATATTATCTTTCTTCATCTTGTTATTTACATGCTACATCTACCCAGTTATAGTTAGTTGTATGACATATTTCAGAAATTTTCATAGACCATTGAAAGGTATTCTGAAAAGAAAAAACAGTTTCTTACACCCTTTTTCCATAGTATTATATGCTTCCACATGCAATGCTATGGGAGTTAAATGTTTAAAAGAAAACCCTATATGAATGATATATTACATAGACATGTAAACATGGTAAGAATGAAGTTGTAGTGTTACTTTCTTTCTCAAGAAAATTTATGCTATAAGTGTAGTTGTATAAATGTAATTGTATACCTTTGTATATTGTACCTTTCAATTACAGGTACAATTCTTACAACAGGCTTTTGTATAGCTTCCATCTACCCCATTTCATGCATAAGATATAGTCTTAAAGTAATAGAAAATGACACTCAAAATGCCATGCAGTAGGATGAACCTGTAATCTAGTGATTGTGAAGCAAACTTCTAAACCATTGGGCTATACTGTACTTACAATGTATGAATATATAGCAGAACTGTTAGAGTGTCTGGTGGAATGTTTTGTAGTAACTCTTCAAGCCATTTGCATTCTACCTGTAACATATTGTGGTGACACTGGTGCCAGGCAGTATCAGCTAGTGGCCTTTCCTTTAGACACACCTATCAGTAATATGGTAAAAGCAGATTTCCATGCATGGGTAACTATTAGACTTCCACAAAGTGCCTCAGTTGGGCCTGCACCTATATGTTAGGATTCTTGAAGACCCTAGAATAAAAGTAAATATATACAATGATAATATAGTGTATTTAATGAGAGAAAGGAATTTCAATGTAGAAAATGCTAGACAAGGTCAACTTTGACTGAGAGAAGCCTTGTATATGAGTAAAAAAAAAATTTAAATTAAATAAAAAAAATATATAATATATATATAATATATATATATATATATATATATATATATATATACATATATATAAAAAATTATAAATATAATTAATAATTTTTAATTTTTAACTTTAAATTTAAATAATTTAAATTTTGAATTTTATATTTTATATATTTTGTATATTATATTGATTAATTTTATTTCTATGTTTTAGTTTATGTTTTTCACTGTTTGATTTGCCTAATAGTGGTTTTATCTCTAATTTAATTTATATATATATATATATATATATATATATATATATATATATATATATATATATGCATACATACATATACATATACATATACATACATACATACATGCATATATATATATATATAGGGTTTCTTTCAGCTTTAATCAACCACATCCACTCACAAGGCTTTTGTTGGTCAATCGTTATAGTAGAAGATACCTGTCTGAAGTGTCATGCAGTGGGATTGAAACTGGAACTATAGTGCTAGAAAGCAAACTTTTTTAGCCATACAACCATGCTTGTGCTTATATGCTATAAATTTTTCTTCTCTATTGCATTTTAGAAGTGTAAAAAAAAATGTAAAGAAAATTCAATAACTGTTGTATATTAAGAACATATATAGCTACTGCAAAAAGAAATGATTGATCACACAAGTTCTTTCTGTCAAATAGTGGTAGGTTTAGAAATGTATAGAATTCTCCAGAAGCATCAATAGATTGTTATTGCAAAGTTGTTGTTTCTCTAACAAGAACAGAAGTAATATTATTCCTTAGTGAGATGTTATAGTTAAGTTCAATAAGGAAATATTATACAAAATATAGATTTTGTTTAGAAATTGCTAAAATTTAGGTCATTTGTATATGCAATAACAAGAATTACTATAAGAACAATGGTAAAAGCATCAATAGAAATAAAAATAAAAATAAATTTTTCTATTTTTTCCTCCTCCTTTGTCTTCCTCAACAAATTGGGATCTTAACAGTCAAAGGAAATAATTTTGTAAAAATCAAAATAGTTTTCCGTGTATATGAAATTTAAAACTCATTTTAAAAAATATTTTGCAATTTTCATAGATTCTAATATTTCATGTAATAAGCTTATAAATGCACATTTTCCCTGAAATGAATAATATATTTTTGAAATACTGAGGTTTTTCTTTTAAATGTGGTTAATATTTCATTACTTAATATTTTGTTCCCTGAAATTCTTTCCTGATGATATATAATAAGGCTTTGTAATGATGGCCCTTGCTTTAGAGATTTTTATTTCATCTTTATTCCGAGATGAAAATTGTAGTCTACAAGGTGGTATCAAAAAGTTCCTAAACTGTTTCTTTAGCATGCCAAGAGATGGCAGCACTGTGCACAGTGAGAGCTAGCAGTGACCTTCATGAGGCAGTTTGTCAAGTGGCATGACTGTGTTTACTTCACAAGTTGTGAAATTTGTGTTTTTGTGATCACGTGCATGCTGTATTCTGTGATTTTTGTCATGGACAAGGTGGAACAAAGAACCAACGTGAAATTTTGCATTAAACTTGGGAAGTCTGCTACAGAGACATTGAGCATGCTTTGGCAAGCTTATGGTGATGAGACAATAGGTCATTAAGAATTTGTCCCTAAGGGCCAGATTGTCAATAAGGAATTCTCCTGTGATGTTTCGAAGTGTTTGAGGAAAGATATTTGATGAAAATGATTAGGTATGTGGCATGCAAAGAATTGAATTCTTCGCTTGTGAGTTTTTTTTACCAAAAACATGGCATCACTTCCGCATCCACTCTTTTCCCTAAATTTAGCACCTGCTGACTTCCATCTCTCCCCCAAGATGAAAATGTAGCTCAAAGGTTGCCATTTTATAAGTGGCAGAAATGCTGTATTGCTGCACAAGGTGACTATTTTGAAGGATATGATGTTAAAACCTAGGTAAATAAGTTATTCTTTATTAAACATAACTAGTCCTGGAACCTTTTGATACCAACTCGTATATTTTGCATTTAGTTATTTATTCATTATTAGATATGGGTAGCTGTATGGTTAAGAAACTTGTTTCCCTACCTCTTGGTTTCATGTTTAATCTTAACATGCAGAATGACGGGCAAATGCCATCATCTGCTATGACCCTGGGCTAACCTGCACTCCAGCTGACCAGAACTTTGTAAGTAAGTTTGGTGGATAGAAACTGAAAGAAGCCTGTCATATATACATGGGTGTATGTCCTTGTCTTGGCATTACTTGATGGTGGTAAATTAGGATCATTTGTTTTGAATCTTCTGTGTAAAGCATGTTTGACTGTGAGGATATACTATCTTGCTTGGAAACAGGTTTCAGTCAGTGACAGGAAAGGCATCCAGGCATTAGAAACCTTCCTCAATGAATTCTATCTGACCCATGCTAACATGGAGCAATGGACATTAAAACAATGATGATGATAACTATGATGTGAATGATGATAATACTGAAGACAGAGATTTTGGATATAGTAGTGCCACATTTAGTAGATAATTCTTCCACAGCATATCCATCCTTATAGATACGTCCTTCTAAAGTAAATACAGAAATTTCTCTGTGTCTTTTACAATTATTGGTGTAAGAAGACGTTGAGACTAGTGCCAACCATCTTAACTAACCAACACTTTCCTATTGTTATTTAGAGAATAGATAATATTTCTGGACAGTAAAGATAAGAAATCTGTCATAATGTGGTTTCAAAAGAAGTATTTGAAATGGAATTATTAAATTTACTTTGAATTTGTTAACCAAAAGAAAATGCTTCATAATATTGGTAATCTGATAGGAAATGAGAAAGATGGATACATAAGAAGTGTATAGATTATGGCTAGCACTGCTTAGTCATCATCATCATCATGGCTGTCGTTTTCGTGGTTGTTATAGCATCTAATTTTCCATGCATGCATGGATCACACAGAATTCACTGAAGTAGAATTTTCTATGGTCTTCTTGTCACCAACTGTCACCCATTTCCAAACAGGGGAATATTTGCCCATGTCAGGATATGTTTTCAATGAAGACTGGAACTTGTATGATAATGTGATAATGATGCTTGCTTATATCTAGAAATTGTGTGATGTCAAGACAAGGGCACACACACACACACAAGCCCATCATATATATATATATATATATATATATATTATATATATATATATATATTATATATAAGTATCAGGACTGTTTCCATAATAAGTATCTGGACTGTTGCCATAATAACGAAGCTAAAGCACATAGAGAGAAGCTGCTTGATGCAGATTGACATTCCACTCTGCTGTGCATGCACATTAAGTTTGATGTTCTAGCTCACATCCACTGTTCAAAGCAGTGCTTGGAAGGAACGTGTGTAGGGTGTGATTGTTGCATTGACCATGACAGAGAAAGTTGTTATGGTGATACCTGCTCAGAAGCCTATGCAAAGTTGCAGAAAGTGTATGGAGTGGAGTGTATGAGCTGCACACAAGTGTACAAGTGGTTTAGACGTTTCCAAGGTGGCTGGAAAAATGTCGATAGTGACGAACGTTCTGGGAGACCTGCAACCAACAGAACTGAGAAAAACATCGCAGATGTGTGTGCAGCTGTAAAAGAAAATCATCAAATCACCATCTGTGAGTTATCAGAGGATGTGCAGATTAGTTGTGATTCAGTTCAGTCCATTATCAATGGAGATTTGGTATGAGATGCTTGTCTGCCAAGTTTGTGCTAAAACTGCTATCAGCTGACCAGAAAACCCTTGGGTTTCAGTTGCACAAGATCTTAATTGTGTTGAGAATGATGAAAACCTTTTGAAAACTTTACGGAGGCCTCTGAGCAGGTATTGGCAAGCTTTAGGCAAAATTTGGTGCAGATTCTCTTCTCATCTTTCTCTGTCATGGTCAATGTGATGATCACATGCTACACACCTTCCTTCCAAGCACTGATGTAAGTAGCAGAAGTGAGCTAGAATGTTGAATGTAGTGCACATGCCCAGCAGAATTCAAGGTCAATCTGTGCCATGCAGCTTCACTCTGCATGCTTTAGCTTCGTTGGTATGGCAACGGTTCAGATACTTATAGATCAGACCACATATATAGAAAGAAGGAGAGAGGGAGAAAGAAAGAGTGGGAAAGAGAGAGAGAGAGAGAAAGAGAGAGAGAGAGAGAAAGATAGAGAGAGTGGTTAATACAATGCCAAAATTATGCAAGATAATAGGTACATACAATTAGTGCTCAGGTTGAATTTGTGTCTAAACTCTAGCATTAAATGTCGGGGTATGAAAGTTGCTTAAATGAAGATTGGCTACAGGCAGCATTGGATACATCATTAAACAAAATAAGCACATGCTTAGGGCATCAAGGCAAGTGGGACACCACAGAAATGGTAAATGGCTTACAGAACAAAAGAAATCATTTTAAATTTGCTAAAATATTCAAGATGCTTATGTCTTCTAAGTATGGAAGTAGATGTGTTACATAAGATTAATTTTGAGAATCTGATCAAAGACTTTGTTATTAAAAAGTAGCAGAAAATCTTTCAAATATAAATTAAGTGGGAGTATGCAAAATTAAATGTCGTTTACCATCTTACCGTTAGTTTTGTTTCATTTTGAAAATTGAAACTATTTTATGGTTTATTGCTGTTTTTATTTTGAATTATATATACATGGAGGTACTAAAATCTTTCATGTGCTGAGGGCCCCTATGGGTCTTAATCCAGCCCAGGCTACAGGCAATTTACTGATTGAGTTTGTATGTGTATAACAGAAGAAAAGCATAAACAGGTATACAACAGAAGGTTAGGACTTCCAACAATAGAAACATACTCCAGTATGTATTTATTTTCCTCAATATGTTTTGCTGGTATAAAGGTAACACACTTAGTCACATTAACAAAGGGATGTGGGTTCAACTCCCACGTAGGTAGGAAAGCCTTCTTTTTTCTGTTGAGGGCTTATATGCCCCTTTATTAGACTATTTTCTTTAGTCATTGCACAGTGATTGCCATAAACTTTAAGCTTATATAAAGATACCATTATTATTATTTAAAGGATTGTAAAAATAGCACCGTATAAAAAACCATTTGCACCAAAATAATAAATAATTTTTAGGGTACATAACACCTTTTCAACATGGTTGATGATGATGCCAGTGCCTGCTGACTGGCTCCTATGCTGGTGGCATGTAAGAGGCACCATCCGAATGTGGTCGATGCCAATGGCCCCTGACTGGCTCCTGTGCTGGTGGCACATAAGAGGCACCATCTGAACGTGGTCGATGCCAGTGCCCCCTGACTGGCTCCTGTGCTGGTGGCACCATCCGAACATGATCGATACCAATGCCCCCTAACTGGCTCCTGTACTGGTGGCATGTAAGAGGCACCATCCGAATGTGGTCAATGTCAGTGCCCTCAACTGGCTCCCAAGAGGGGGCATGTAAAAAGCACCCACTACACTCTTGGAGTAGTTGGCATTAGTAAGGGCATCCAGCTAGATCAGATTGGAGCCTGGTGCAGCCAACTGGTTCGCCAGTCCTCAGTCAAACTGTCCAACCTATACCAGCATGCAAAGCAGATGTTAAACAACGTTGATAATAACACTATTATGAATTGCTGTAAAGTTCTTACTAATACATTTCTAACTTTTACAGGTGCAGGAGTGGCTGTGTGGTAAGTAGCTTGCTTACCAACCACATGGTTCTGGGTTCATTCCCACTGCATGGAATCTTGGGCAAGTGTCTTCTACTATAGCCTCAGGCCGACCAAAGCCTTGTGACTGGATTTGGTAGACGGAAACTGAAAGAAGCCTGTCGTATATATGTATGTGTGTGTGTGTGTATTTGTGTGTCTGTGTTTGTCCCCCAAACATCACTTGACAACCGATGCTGGTGTGTTTACACCCCCATAACTTAGCGGTTCGACAAAAGAGACCGATAGAATAAGTTCTAGGCTTACAAAGAATACGTCGATTTGCTTGACTAAGGGTGGTGCTCCAGCATGGCCACAGTCAAATGACTGAAACAAGTAAAAGAGTAAAAGGGTAAAAGTGTTATGGATACTTTTATACTTGTAATCTTGTTCCAATTACAGAATAAGTTCAGGTGTTGGAAGAATTAATTGGCTTAACGTATGTATATGCCATACCTCAGATTTAATTAGCAGTAAGATTCTCCAAAGCCACATGAGGCACATTATTGCTTAAGATTAGATTACAAGAACAAAGTGAACAAAAACTGAATATTATACTGGATGTCCATAAAAATATCCTGGATAGTGCGAAATCAATCTATATCTTCAATGAGCAATCAAGAACTGAAAAACATTGCTGCCATGTCATTGTCATCATCATCACCATTATCATCGTCATTGTATCATCATCGACATCATCATCATTGTTGTCATCATCAACATCATCATTGACCTCCTCCTCTTCCTGCTCGTTATCGTCATCCTCATCATTATTATTATTGTCATCATCGTCGTCGTCGTCATCATCATCATCATCATCATCATAATCATCATCGTCATCATCATTATCATCATCATCATCGTATTCAATATCATTTTTATGCCCGATCTTTCAGAGTTGCCATGACAGTTATTGAGGCACATTTTCTAAGGCCAGATTCCTTTCCTGTTGCCAACCCCGTCTTGCTTTTCAAGTAAGGCATTTCTATTCCATTAACCATCACATGAGTTCATCATATATATATATATATACATATATATATATATAATATATATATATACATATATATATATATATATATATACATATATATATATATATATATATACATGAGAGTCCATCATATATATACATATTTATATATATTATATTACTCTTTTACTCTTTTACTTGTTTCAGTCATTTGACTGCGGCCATGCTGGATCTCCCCCCTTTAGTCGAGCAAATCAATTCTAGGGCTTATTCTTTGTAAGCCTAGTACTTATTCTATCAGTCCCTTTTACCAAACCTCTCAGTTACGGGGATGTAAACACACTACCATTGGTTGTCAAGCAATTTTGGGGGGACAAACACAGACACACAAACATATACACACACATACATATATATATGCATATATACGACGGGCTTCTTTCAGTTTCCATCTGCTAAATCCATTCACAAGGCTTTGGTCACCCTGAGGCAACAGTGGAAGACACTTGCCTAAGGTCCCACACAGTGGGACTGAACCTAGAACCATGTGGTTGGTAAGCAAGCTACTTACCACACAGCCACTCCTGCACCTATTAGAAGAAAAAAGACAACAAAAACCAAGGCAGGACATTCCTAGCTCCAGCCTCATCTGCGAACTTGGAACCTAATGGCGACCAATTATAGTACTTACTCAACATACTGATTCGTTTAGATCACCAGTGAACTAAACCCTTCTTATTCTCTCTCTCTCTCTCTCTCTCTCTCTCTCTCTCTCTCTATATCTATATATATATATATATAATATATATATATATATTTTATGGTTTTATATATATATTTTTTTATGGTTTTTTATATAATTTTCATCTATCTTGCCCGCATATGGTTCTGGTGAATTTTCCTCTAGAGAACATTCTTTTCTTCGTAGTTTGATCGTAGGTGATCTACTTCTAGCATACGGCTGATCACCTAGTTTGCTTTGCTCTTTAAATATACACAAGTATTAGAATTTTCTCTGATTTTTCAGCTTTTTGTATGCTAGGCTACTGGTTTTAAATTGATATTAATTAAATTAATATTAAATTTATCTCCCTCATTATTTATATATATATATATATATATATATATATATATATATATACAGTAGTACCTCAATTTTCAAACAACTCTAATCACAAATAAATTGTGTTTTATCTTCTGTCTTTCTCATATTCATTTAATACAGTATTACTTCGGTTGTTTACAAATGCATCTGATCATGAATAAATTATGTGTTTTATATATATATATATATATATATATATATATATAAAGCATTATTTATTCATGATCAAAGTTGTTCAAAAACCAAGGTACTATTGTATATATATATATATATACAATATATAGTCAAGTTGTCCTAAATTAAGGCAATCAAAGTTTTGGGCCTCAATAACTATCAATAAATGTGATAAGATGAAATTTATACATTGTTATAAAAGTTTAGTGTATCTTCTTTTTGTTTCAGACTAAATAAATTCAGATTTATAAATTAGATAATGGCTATAGACTGAAATACAATCATAACCCTTCACAAAGGAAGTGAAATTAATACAGCTATAGCAAAAAAAGATTAAAATTAACTGAACAACAGTCTGGAAAATTGTCAAGAAATTTCAAGAGACTAGTTCCACTGCTGATTGACCTAGATGTAGCTGAAAAAGAAGTGTGTGGACCCCTCAGCTTATCAAAAGTTTCAGAGAAAAGATATGGTGAAATTCTCATCATTCCATCAAAACACTGGCTGCCACAGTAAAATTAAACTGAACATCGATGTATAGAGTGTTGAAGGAGGATCTCAGGACCCACCCCTACAAGATGATTCACCGTCATGAGTTCATGCAAATTTAAAAGGCCATGAAACTGGAGAGAAGTCGTCTTATCCTGTATCAGATTGTTGAAGGCATGCTGTCTGACCTGGTATTCACTGATCAAAAGAAATTTTACATTGAACAGTCACTAAACCATGAGAATTACCAACTTTGGTGTCTAAAAAGCTCTGTTGGGAGTAGACTCATAAATAAATCTCAGAATCTACTGTCAGTTATGGCTTGGGCAGCTGTGACAGCCACTGGAAAATCTAAACTTGTTTTTGTGCCTTCGGGTGTTAAAATTAACACCCAGCAATACATTAGTGATATTCTGGAAGCTGAACTGCTTCCATTGGCAAATGAACACTTTCAAGGTGCACCTTCGAACCTCCAACAGGATTTGGCACCATCTCACAGCTCCAAACAAGTACCACACTGGATTCAGAAAAACATTCTGTCATTCACAGGGCACAATGTATGGTCCTCAAGAAGCTTCAATCTCAACCCATTGAATTTTTCTGTTTGGTCCATTTGGGAGACAAGGGTCTCAAGCACTCCTCATGCATTGCTTGATGCTCTGAAGGCAAAACTGTGCCAGGAATGGGCTTTGATTTTGCAAGAATAGCTGCATGCTGTGTGTAAAGCATTTGTACCTATACTTCAGGCTGTGATTCGAAACAGAGGTGGTCACATTGAACAAATGTGGTAGTGTCATAATTGTGTTTCCTTTACCATAGCATTGCAATGCTTGGACCTGAAATATAACAATATTTTGCTTTGGCAAAATTGAAAAATATTGGTTGCCTTAATTTTGGGACACCCTGTGTATATAATACATATATATGTATACATATAATGAGTTTACTCACAAGATATTAGTTGACCTGGAGCTATACTGGAAAACATTTGCCTAATGTGCCATGCAGTGAGACTGAACCTGAAACCACATGGCTGCAAAGAAAGCTTTTAACTGCACAGCCATGCCTGTGCTTATGCATATTAATATGCAAAATCTCCCAACGATCTTTTAAAGACAGTGTCAGCAGGTAGTGAATAAGCTGAGTCATTGGCTCATATGATGATAAGTCTTGTGGTATTTGTGTAAGTTCTCTGCATTCCAAGTTCAAATAGTGCCAATGTCTGCATTCCAAGTTCAAATAGTGCCAATGTTTCCCTTTATTCTTTCAGAGTTGATACACAGATTCAGGAATGTCCTCCTCAGAAATGTCATCACCAAAATAAACAACTTTAGAAATACATTTGAAACCTCATTTTTCCTTTATTGGATTTATCTGATTTGATAGATGCACAAATATAATAACCCTTTCCTTTATAGGCACAAGGTCTGAAATTTGGGGTGGGGGATGTATGGTGGAGTTGATTACATTGACCTCAGTGCTCAACTGGTACTTATTTCCTCAACCCTGAAAGGATGAAGGGCAAAGTTGACCTCAGTGGAATTTGAACTCAGAATGTAGCAACGAGTAAAATACTACTAGGCATTTCATCCAATGCACAAATTTAATAATGATAATTATCATTTTACTTGCATTTGTTTTGATATTAAGATTGGAAAAATCAATCTTGTGTGTAAAAAAATTTTGGTGGTGGGTTTGCAGCTCCAAAGCATATTTCACTTGCGCACTTAAAGGCCAATAAAATATCCATCCGTGTGGCTGATTGGTGGAATTGTCAGGGGGTCAGATAAGAATGGTTGTGGTATTTTTTTAGCCTTGTGTGGTAGACTCAATACACTGTCCAGTTTATCTTCACTATCTAGCACAGTGGTTCTCAACTGGGGTTCATATGGTCCCAGGGGCTCCATATAAGATTTTTGGGGGCTCACGCAACAAAATAGTAAATTAAGGATCTACAATAATATTATAACAACCCCAGAAAATATTTTGCTTTGCATGTATGTATTGTGAAGGCGCATGGCTCTGTAGTTAGAGTGTCGAGCTTACGATTGTGAGGTTGTGAGTTCGAATCCTGGTTTGGGCTGCGTGTTGTGTTCTTGAGCAAGACACTTTATTTCATGTTGCTCCAGTTCACTCAGCTGTAGAAACGAGTTGTGACGTCACAGGTGCCAAGCTGTATCGGCCTTTGCCTTTCTCTTGGATAACACTGGTGGCATGGAGAGGAAAGGCCAGTATTCATGGGCGACTGCTGGTCTTCCATAAACCACCTTGCCTGGACTTGTGCCTGGGAGAGTAACTTTCTAGATGCAATCCCATGGTCAGTCATGATCAAAGGGGATCTCAACATGTATGCATTGGTATGTATTGCAAGAAACAGCTAGGTTTCTTTCTCTAATGCTTTACATAGTTCAACCTACACAAGTCAATATGTGGGGGGAAAAAATGGAATTTTGAAAGAAGTTTCTATAAAACTAGTTTTTGAACATTGAATGGTTATAGTAATGAAAGGGGTCCTTTGATAAAAAAAAATGGTTGAGAAACCATGATCCAGCATCTTGGGTACCTTTAGTATAGTTGATGATGTTGCAAACATTGAGACTGGATCTTAGGACAACTTCTTCCCTCACTCCCTTCCACTAATCTCAAACTATAAAAGGTCATGTGAGCTGCCCCTTCCTTCTGGACTGAACTGTAGGAAAAAAAAAAAAAAAGAAGGAAATTAGGTAGACAGAAATGCTGACTTCTAACTAGGTTACATCTTCAAATTCATTGCTCAATTTAGCATCATCACCATCAAGCATTATTGGGCGCTTTTAGTAGATGGTGCATGGCTCAGTGGTTAGAGTGTCAGGCTCACAATCAGGAAGTAGTGAGTTTGATTGCTGGACCGGGCTGTGGGTTGTGTTCTTGAGCAAGAAACTTTATTTCATGTTGCTCCATGTTCACTCAACTGTAGAAATGAGTTGTGATGTCACTGGTGCAAAGCTGTATCAGCCTTTGCCTTGCCTGTGGATAACATCAGTGGTATAGAGAGGGGAGGCTGGTATGCATGGGTGACTGCTGGTCTTCCATAAGCAACCTTGCTCATGTGCCCTGGAGAGAAACTTTCTAGGTGCAATCCCATGGTCATTCATGACTGACTAGTTCTTTACCCTTTTTCTAGTGGTGTCCATACTGTTGCAATATCTCTAGACTTAGCACAACTTCCCTTGCTCCCTTTCAATAGTCTTAGAGATCCTGATGCTATAAAGGAGTATGTGGGCTGCCCCTTCCTTCAGGACTGAAGTGAGGGAAAAAAATAGTTGGATAGAAATGCTAACTTCTGGCTGGAAGGTTATATGTTCAAATTCTAGAAGTTTAGATAAAGGTATGTTAGTTTAGTCTATGTGTCTTTATTTGTATATTGATAAAAATTGATACAAGTTTCATTTCATAGTTGAATGCGTAGTGTTGGAACGGTGTATACAAATAGCAAGATTTAAGAAACCATTTCAATCAGGCCAGCAGGAAAAAGAGAGATAAAAAGAAACATTAAAGTGATTTTGTATGCATGTACTTATGGATATGCGTGTGTTTGTGTCTGTATATGTGCATATGTGTGTGTATGTGTCTGTCTGTCTGTGTATGTGTGTCGAGTTATATAATTTATCATATTTTATACTGCTGTTTCCATATACACCAATATGTGTTAACAGGAATAAATTGCAACGAGAAATTAGATGAGCTGTGCTCTCAGCTAAATAAACTATTTTTAAAAACTCAAGAAGTAAAGAAATAAAAAGAAATGTACACTGCAGATTATATACTATGAGTACAGCGTGTGAAGAAATAGTAACTTTCTCCTTAAATATTGGTGAACTGGGGCATTGATTGATGATTAGGATTTATTGGAGCAAGAGGAGGACTGCTGTAGGATTCTCAAAGTCAGAGCATGTTAATATTCTAGTCGGTAGATTAGTATTGACTGGCAGTAACATCTCTTTATAGGATTTCAGTGTGATACAGCATGAAATTGAAAAAATATGGTACAGAATTAGGAGTGTACAATCTGCTATATATGTATATGCGTGCATGCATACATACGTACATACATACATACATACATACATGCATACATACATACATACATACATACATACATACATACATATATATATATATATATATATATATATATATATATATATGTATATATATATATATACACACACATATGCATATATACATATATGTATGTATGTGTGTATGTATGTATATATATATATATAAAATTTATCTATCTTCTATCTACTTAGCTATCTATCCATCCATTACCTACCTACCTACCTACATACATACATACCTACCTACCTGCCTGCCTGTCTGTCTATTGATCTATCTATCTATCTACCAATCTCTCTCTCTTTCTCTCTCTCTCTCTCTATATATATATATATATTATATATGTATATATATAATATTTCAATTTGTATGATGGACAGAACTCAATGAAGCTGAGAAAGCTATCAGTATTTAGAGGCATTGAAAGATATTTACAGATATTGGTGTAGAGTGGTTGAAACAAATGTGTGCAACTTTGTGGGGCTGGTGGATCTGATGCTCAATACTACTGCACATCATCTTAGCCAAGTGTTTTTTTACTATAGCCTTTGGTTGATGTAATTTTATGTGTGTATACACACACACAGATATATACATATTTACATGTATGTGTGTGAGTGTATGTGTCTGTATACATTACACATAGTAATAATAAGGATTCAAAGAACCAAACAGATCTCTCTCACATAAAACACTCCTTCAAATGCATGATTACCAAGAATGACTATGGTTAGGTTTTGGATAAACCTGCCAGTCATTTCCAAAATTCCAGGGAATACAATAGTAGAGAGAATGCATTATCATCATCATAGACTAGATAAGAGAGGTAAGCTGTTTCATAAACATATGCGTATAAAATATGCATATAAATATTATAAATATATATAGATATATATATTAATATATAGAGACTATAAGAAATGGAGCAATAATTAACAATGAGAGGTGGATCATTGGTGTTTTAAAGTCATTATTTAATTAAGATGAGAGTATGTTTACAGCTGTTTCTATTTATCAAAATGGGGTAGATTTGCATTTACCTCGTTACAATTGATAAACATCTTCAGAACAATTATCCGACAAAGATAAATAGAAGGAAAAATAG
This sequence comes from Octopus sinensis, assembly GCF_006345805.1. Lineage (NCBI taxonomy): Eukaryota > Metazoa > Mollusca > Cephalopoda > Octopoda > Octopodidae > Octopus > Octopus sinensis. The sequence continues at coordinate 93,030,703 of NC_042998.1, forward strand.
AAAGAAAAATAGGAGTGCCTGTGGAGGGTACGTTACCTCTAACTTATATCTTACACAATATATATATGTATATATATGTATATATATGTATATATATTGTATATATATATATATATATATATATATATATATATATATATATATATATATATATATATTATAATTATCATTATTTAAGGGAATAAAATCCAAAACTTACAAGGAAAAAATTCAATTTAGAAATACTAAATCAAATTTCACACAATATAATATATATAAAAAAATTAGAAAAAAAACCACCTTATATCAATTCAAAAGGAACAATTAAATTACACCATCTAGAAAATTACATATAATAGAAATATTTTTATTGTTTTGCAATTTACTTAATCATTGACATTTTATTGTTATTTTAATTTTAATATTTCTATTATTTGTAATTTTCTAGATGGTGTAATTTAATTGTTCATTTTGAATTGATATAAGGTGGTGTTTTTCTAATTTTATATATATATATATATATATATATAATCATATGTGCATGTGTATACCCCTATATATTCAAGGATGCTGAGAAGGAAACTAACAGATTAATCCATCATAAAAATTAATGTTAGTCAAACAATCCATAGTAGCTGAAAACATCAACTCATGAATTGATACTTTTGACTACCATGAACCATTCTGAATATTACTTTATAAGTTTCCTTCTCAGCACCCTTACATATATTGCTGTACATATGCTCATATATTTATGCATATAATACCCACAAGACTATCCACCATATTTCCAGCAACAAACTTAGACACTTTTTTTTAATTACGTATCTCTAACACCTGTGGATATGCTTTCACAAACACGTTTTTTCATGCTCATGATTGCTGAAGCATAGAATAAACTACTCTCATTAGTTGTTAGCTATCAGGTCGCAACCTCCTTCAAACTTCCATGTTTCCCCAAATTCACCAACAGTACATCTGATTCTCCAGTATTTTTCATGACTCATTCACTGTTTACTGTCTTGTCATAAATAGCACATTACCCTATGTACTGTTCATGAACACTTGGCTACCTTTTCTGACAACTTGTAGTGCACCTGAGCACTGTATACAGTAAGTACATCCAATGCCAGATTTACCATTGTGCTTAGGTGTGCTTAAGCACAGGGCCGCATTAACTGGTGGGGTAATGGGGCATCTTCCTGCCCACCAAATTTTTACAATGAATTTCCGGAGCATGTATGCCTGACTGCCCATGTAAGGGACCTCATAACTTAACTAGCACAGGGATTCATTTGTCCTAAATCTAGCAGTGAGTACATCATATATTATATATAAGTAAATATTGTTATGTATATTTTATATACATGCAAATGTTGATGTACAATTTATTACATAACTAAAGCTTATGAAATGGCTGTAAATGAAGAGAATAAACACCTGTTCTCTCATTGTACTTCTCTTATCTGTTTTATATACATACATACATGCATACATGCATATATATATATATATATATACACAAGAATTTTTTGTGTAATGAGATAAAAAACCAAGGATGTGTAGATATTAGAACATTTATAGATAGAAGGTCTTATATATATATATATATATATACTCTTTACTCTTTAGTCTTTTACTTGTTTTAGTCATTTTGACTGCAGCCATGCTGGAGCACCACCTTTAGTCGAGCAAATTGACCCCAGGGCTTATTCTTTGTAAGCCTAGTACTTATTCTATTGGTCCCTTTTGCCGAACTGCTAAGTTACGGACATGTAAACACACCAGCATCAGTTGTCAAGTGATGCTGGAGACACACATACATCATCATCATCATCATCATCGTTTAGCGTCCGTTTTCCATGCTAGCATGGGTTGGACGGTTCTACTGGGGTCTGTGAAGCCAGAAGGCTTCATCAGGCCCAGTCAAATCTGGCAGTGTTTCTACGGCTGGATGCCCTTCCTAACGCCAACCACTCCGTGAGTGTAGTGGGTGCTTTTTACGTGCCACCCGCACTGGTGCCAGACAGAGCTGGCAAACGGCCACGAACGGATGGTGCTTTTTATGTGCCACCGGCACGAGGGCCAGGCGAGGCTGGCAATGGACACGAAACGGGGCGGTGCTGGCAACGGTCGCGAAACGGAAAGTTCTCTTACATGCCACCGGCACTGGTAACACATCTGCATTTCCATTGATCGATTTCCATTGATCGATTTCGATTCTGATCGTCACTTGCCTCAATGGGTCTTCACAAGCAGAGTTTTGACATGCCACCGGCACTGGTAGCACATCCGCAATTTCCATTGATCGATTTCGATTCTGATCCTCACTTGCCTCATCACGTCTTCACAAGTAGAGTTTTGTGTCCCAAGAAGGGAAGGTATGCATACGTAGGCTGGCTCCATCCCATGTAGAAGGCCACGGGTTATGGACTCACTTGTCCTGCCGGGTCTTCTCGCGCACAGCACACTTCCAGAGGTCTCGGTCTCTAGTCATTTCCTCAGTGAGACCTAAAGTTCGAAGGTCGTGCTTCACCACCTCGTCCCAGGTTTTCCTGGGTCTGCCTCTTCCACAGGTTCCCTCAACCGCTAGGGTGTGGCACTTTTTCACACAACTATCTTCATCCATTCTCGCCACATGACCATACCAGCGCAAACGTCTCTCTTGCACACCACAACTGATGCTTCTTAGGTCCAGCTTTTCTCTCAAGGTACTTACACTCTGCCGAGTGTGAGTACCGGCATTACACATCCATCGGAGCATACTGGCTTCATTTCTAGCGAGCTTACGCATATCCTCAGCAGTCACGGCCCATGTTTCACTGCCATGTAGCATGGCTGTTCGTACACACGCATCATACAGTCTGCCTTTCACTCTGTGCGAGAGGCCTTTTGTCACCAGTAGAGGTAAGAGCTCTCTGAACTTTGCCCAAGCTATTCTTACTCTAGCAGTTACACTTTCAGCACACCCGCCCCCGCTGCTGACTTGGTCACCTAGGTAACGGAAACTATCAACTATTTCTAGTTTTTCTCCCTGGAAAGTGACGGAAGTTGGTCTCAGAGCATTTTCAGTGTTTATTGTTCCTGAGCATCTGCCACATACAAAAACCATCTTCCTAGTTAGCCTTCCTTTGACATTGCTGCACCTCTTATGTGTCCATAGCTTACACTTGGTGCATCTTATAGAGTTTCTACCTACACCTTTTCTACAGATCGAGCAGGGCCATCTACCTGATGGTGTTTGTGATTTGTCTACCTTCCTACTGATTACGACTTTGGTTTTAGCTAGATTGACTCTGAGGCCCTTCGATTCTAATCCTTGTTTCCACACCTGAAACTTCTCCTCCAGTTCTGATAGCGACTCAGCAATTAGAGCAAGGTCATCAGCATAGAGGAGCTCCCAAGGGCATCCTGTCTTGAATTCCTCCGTTATTGCCTGGAGGACTATGATAAATAGGAGGGGGCTGAGTACTGAGTACATATATATGTATATATATATATTATATATATATACACACACACACAAGCACACACATGCAGATGCATCTGTATATTCTTTCATTCTTTTACTTGTTTCAGTCATTTGACTGTGGCCATGCTGGAGCACCACTTTTTAGTCTGAGAAATCAACTCCAGGACTTATTCTTGGTAAACCTGGTACTTATTCTATCAGTCTCTTTTCCTGAACAGCTAGGTTACAGGAACATAAGTACACCAACACCAGTTGTCAAGCAATGGTGTGATAGTGGCAGGGGGGGGGGACAAACACACACGCAAACACATGCACATTAATATACATATGTATATATGAGGGAAGTAAAAAACTATCCACACTTTCACCATAACATATCTTTATTATTATCACACTGCTTTCTGTGCATGTGTGCTTATAGTTGGCACTATTGTGGTAATGTGATCAAAATTTGAGCCCGATCACACCATTTTTCTTTCTGGCTTTACAGTGTAAGCATGGCTGCTCCACTATCAATGTGCACCAAAGAAGAACAAAGAGCAGTGATCTAATTTCTCTGGTTGGAAGGTGTGTCAGGTGCTGAAATTCATTGGCAGATTTGAGCAGAATATGGGGACAGTGCACTACTGCATAGAATTGTGTATGAGTGGATTGAGAAGTTTAAAAGTGGCCAGGCAAGTGTGACACACAAAAAGGGAGCAGGACGCCCACCACCCTCCACCACTGATGAGAAATTCAGCAAGCTTGAGAGAGTTAATGGTGAACCAGCGATTTATCGATGAGGTAGCTCATTCTCTGCAGATTAGTCATGGTTCTCTCTATCAAATCATCTACAATGAGCTTGGCTTACATAAAGTCTGGGCAAGATGGGTGCCAACAGAGCTTACTGCAGGGCACAAGTGCAAACATCTTGAAGTCTGCCAATGTTTACTCAATTGCTATAACAATGAGGGCGAGGAATTTTTGAGCAGAATAGTCACAAGAGATGAAACATGGGTCCATCATTATGAGGCAGAATCCAAAAGACTGGCTCACCAGCGATTAAGAAATTGAAGAGTTAGTCTTTTGCAGAAAAGGTGATACTAACCATTTTTGGGACTCAAAATGACCTATACTGGAAGACTACTTGGAAAAGGAGTGTATGATCAACAGTGCAAGATATAGTGCTTTGCTGGCCAACAAACTGAAGCCAGCAGTTCACACCAAATGCCAAAAGCTGTTATCAAAGAAAGTTTGGCTGTTGCATGACAGTACATGCCCACACATGACCACCCAGACTGTTGAAACCATAAACCAATTGGGTTTTGAGGCACTTGAACAGCCTGCCTACAACCCAGATCTTGCCTCTTCTGACTATCATATCTTTGGATTGCTCAAAGATGGTTTATGTGGTCGTCAATTTCCTACAGATGAAGATGCAAAGGAAGCGGTGCATAAATGGTTGCACAACCAACCAAAAATCTTCTTCTTGGAGGGAATTTGAAAGCTTGTGAACCATTGTACCAAGAGCATCAAAACAGAAGGAGACTATATGGAAAAATGATGTACTTGTTTATCTGCTGTTTTTGTGTAGATACATTGGAAAAACAAGAGTGTGTATAATTTTTGACTCTCCCTTGAATATATATTGACAGGCTTCTTTTCAGATTCCGTCAACCAAATCCACTCACAAGGGTTTGATTGGCCCGAGGTAATAGTAGAGGACACTTGTCCTAAGTGCCATGCAGTGGGACTGAACCTAGAACCTATAGGGTATCCAGCTGTAAAAACTCTGCCAGATCAAGATTGGAACCTGGTGCAGCCATCTGGTTCGCCAGTCCTCAGTCAAATCGTCCAACCCATGCTAGCATGGAAAACGGACGTTAAACGATGATGATGAAGATGATGATGATATATGCACACACACACACACCACACACACACACACACACACACACACACATGTATATACTTATTTACATACTTATCTATCTCATACATATATACATATCCTCATCATCATCATCATCATCATTGTCGTCGTCGTTGTCGTCATCATCATCGTCATCTCCATCATTTAACGTTCACTGTCTATGCTGGTATGGGTAGGACGGCTTGACAGGGAACTGGCAAGCTGCAGAGCTGTGTTGATGACATTGAAGACAGTTACAGCCCTGCAGCTCACCAGACCATATTATTCTTGCATGAAGATGATGACGATGACGATGATGATGATGATGAGGAGGAGGAGGATGACGACGGTGATGATGATGATGATGGTAATGATGGTGATGATGATGATGATGATGATGGTGATAATGATGATGATGATATATATGTATACATGAGACGTAAACAAAAATAACATAAGCAACACCAGTTTTGAGCTTACTGTTATATAAAGACAAACAGACAGACACACACACATGCACGGACGCACACATACGCACACTCAAGTGTGTGTGTATGTACATGTATGTATGTGTGCATCTGTCTTAACATTCCGTTGATCTCAAAACTACAGTTATTTATGTTATGTCTGTTTATGTCTCATAACTTATCAGTTCAACAAATAAAGATTGACATAATGATTAGTAGACAAAAATATGTACTGGGATCGATAGAGTCAACTAAATCATTTCAGGTGGTGCCACACCATGGCTCTTGTCTAATCAGTGAAGTTTATAAAAGAATATTATACCTGAAATACATCCTCATTATTTTCGTTTTTGTATCCATACACTTCTGTATCGCTTGATTTATTGGGGCCATAATTTATCATCATCATCATCATCATCATCATCGTCGTCCTTACTACCATCACTACCATCACCACCAGTGCTACCACCATACCCCCTTCCCCGTCAACCACCACTACCATCCTCCACATCATCATCATCATCATCATTATTACCACCACCACCACCATCACCGCCAGTGCTACCGTCACTTCTCCCCACCAACAACCACTACCGTCATCATCATTATCATCGTCATTATTACCACCACCACTACCATCACCACCGGTGCTACCACCACACCACCACCCGTCAACCACCTCTAACCTCCTCCCTCTCTTTCTCCTTCTCTTCATCATCAACATCAACACCACCACCACCACCATCACCACCAGTGCTACTACCACTCCTCCCCGCCAACAAACACTACCATCATCATCATCATTATCATCACCACCATCATCATCATTATCATTACCATCACCTCTACCATCACCACCAACACTGCTGACCTTCACTACCATCATCATCATTATCATCATCATCATCAACATTATCTTCACCGCCACAACTATTGCCACTACATCCACCACAGCCGTCACCACCACCAAAACTACGACCATTCTTTTATTGTTTGCTTTTCCATGCTTTCATGGGTCAGATGGAATTCATTAATGTAGATTTTCTGCAGGTGGGTGTTCTTCTTGTCCTCTCCTTTCACTTGTTTCCATGCAGGGTTAATATTTCCCCATGGTTCAATATATATTCACAGAGGAATTGAACTGAGGAACATCTGTGATGATGCAGTTTATTTACATGTATTATGTGATGTGAAGACAGACAGTTGCAAACACACACACACACACACGTGCAGGGTGAGCTAAAAGTCACATACAAAATAAGTTTTCCTAAAATTCAATGAAATAAATAAAGATGAATGCACATGTGCTTGTACATGATGAACAAAATGAATAATAATAATAATGGTGTATTCTCTTGTTGGGAACATCAAATGAGGATTCAGTAAAATAAAGCATTAACCATGTTCTGTGGACACGGATATCTCTCTTGAGGCCCGTTGGTTCCTTGCAGACCTTTTTACAAATGGAACAAGTTGAGGACTGAGTTTGCTTGAGTGCTTGTGGATCATTTACCATGTGTTTTCTTGAGTAGATGGCAAGACCTGCTTTGCTTCGTGCCACAAAACCACAACAAGTAAGGTTTCTATTTAGAAGAGCAGCATTTTGCCAGCATTCCTTCATGCTTGCACGAAATTGGTCCTGATGTTGGAGTTGACTTTGCTCAAATCTTTGAACTGAGTAGAAGCAAGGACAGGTGCCAGGTCTTGCTTTCTGATGCTTTGTTTTCCCAGAATGGAAAGGGAATGTTGCATCATTTCAGATTGTCTTTTAGTTTGTCTTTGAAGCACAAGAGTGGCCTGCCAACTGACCTTCCTGTTAGGAATTGGCCAAAGAGAAATTGCTTCAGAATTCTGATAATGTAATATAAATAATGTAAGTATTCTTTTCTTTTGCTGAATTGCTAAGTTACAAAGATGTAAACACACCAACTCCAGTTGTCAAGCAATATTAGTGGACAAACACAGTCTCATACACACACACACACACACACACACACACACACACACACACACACACACACTCACATACACACACATGATGGGTTTCTTTCAGTTTCCATCTATCAAATCCACTCACAAGGCTTTGGTAAGCCCAAGGCTGTAGTAGAAGACATTTGCCCTGGGTATCATGCAATAGGACTGAACCTGAAAGCACATGGTTGAAAAGCAAACTTCTTACCACCCAACCACACTAGTGGCTGGGTGGGAAGCAGCCAAGGCTTTGGTTAATCTCAAGTTATAGTAGAAAACACTCATCCAAGGTGCCATACGGTAGGACTGAACCCAATACCACATGATTGAGAAACAAGCTTCTTCAAACTTCTTAACCACACTGCCATGCCTGCACTGATAATTGAATAAATAAATTAATAAAAAAGATGATAAAACAAAAGATTTTTTTATACAGTAAAAGCAAAATGTAGTTATATAGGCCTTTCATAAAAAAAAACCCATCAGAAGATATCATAATGTAACATGAAGAAGATGCGAGCGAAACCAAATATAAGTCATGAACCATGAAGAGGTCTTCATTTACTTTAGTCATTTTACTTCTAATATCAAAGAAGAATACTTTAAAACTGTCTTCCATTTTCTTCGGTGAAATCTTTATTTTTTTCTTATTGGTTATACCATGGAATCATTGTGTACAGCACCATCGTATATGTCCTTTGATTCCATTTTTCTGCAAAGAAAAAAAAATTAAAGAAAACAAAAAGAAAAATAAATACAAAACATGTCCAGCCAAGGGGAAATATATTGCCTAGCATTGGAAACAGGTAAGGGTTGGAGATGGGAAGGGAAGCTGGGTGTAAAATAAAAATCTGCCTTGATGAATTCTGACCCATGCAAGCATGCAAAGTGAACATTAAAACACTGTTGGTGATGATGATGACGGTGGTGTTGGTGGTTGTGGTGATGGAATTAGTGGTGGTGATGGTTGTGGTAATGATGATGATGATGATGATGATGATGGTGGTGATGGTGGTGATGGTAGTGGTGGTGATGGAGTTGGCAGTGATGGTAGTAGTGCTGGTGGTGATAGTAGTGATGGAATTAGTGGTGGTGATGGTGGTGATAATGATGATGATGGTGATGATCATTGTGATGGTGATAGTGGTGGAGGTTGTAGTGATGATGTTGGTGGTGATGGTGGTTATGATAATAATGATGGTAGTAGTGTTGGTGGTGGTGGTGGTGGTGGTGGTCATGGTGGTGGTGCTGGTGGTGCTGGTAGCGCTGGTGCTGGTGGTTCTGGTAGC